>NC_069499.1:523412850-523712850 GCF_027579735.1 Bombina bombina | reverse complement strand
GTCTATCTGACTTACACAGCATACTGTTGTTAATTTCTGCCCTACATAGCAGCCAGCCAGTGCGACCACTCATAGAGTCATATGTGCATTGCACTTCTTAACATAATTTTAATATTAAAATCTAAAATTTTAAAATATTTTGCTAGTGTAATCTAACTTAATTTTCTATCAGGCCTGTGTTTTTGTCACTTACACAGCATACTGTATTAAATTGCTGCCCTACCTACCATCCACGACTCATATCTGCCAGCCTGTGTGCTAGGCCCAACTAGCCAATTAGTGGCACCAATCATAATTCTTGTAACAGTATATAAAATAAAAAAAATCATAATTTTTTGGACTGCAAATATTCAGTCTCCTAGGGCCATTGAATTTCATTTACCTCCTGCCTGCCACTGCCAGCCTTTTGTGCCAGGCCATCTTGCCAACTATTTACACCAATCATAATTGTTGTCACAGACAGTATAGTTACTAATTAAAATTAAAAAAAATTTGATTGTTGATCTTAATCCTCAGTTTGCTCGTGCCCTAGAATTGCACTTTTCTACTGCCTTCCAAGCATGTGTGCCAGGCCTACTTGAAAAATATTTACACCAATCATATTTGTGATTCTTGCAAAAATTGTCAATCATCACTGTTTTGACTGTCAGTAATCAGTCTCCTAGTGTCCTTGAATTGCATCTACCTCCTGCCTGCCAGCCTTTTGTGCCAGGCCGTCTTGCCAACTATTTACACCAATCATAATTATTTGTCACAGTATAGTTACTAATTAAAATTAAAAAATTCTTGATTGTTGATGATCGTAATCCTCAGTTTGCTTGTGCCCTAGAATTGCACTTTTCTACTGCCTTCCAAGCCTGTGTGCCAGGCCTACTTGAAAAATATTTACACCAATCATATTTGTTGTCACAGTATTCTTAATAATTAAAAATTCAAATTTTTGTTAATAGTTGTTGTGAATCCTCAGTTTGCTGGTGCCAGTGAATTGCACTTTCCTCTTGCCTTGCAGCCTGCTGTGTGCCCGGCCCACCTAGCCAATTATTGCCAGCAATCATATTTCTTTTAACAGTATTGCAAAAATTGACAATCATCACTGTTTTGACTGTCAGTAATCAGTCTCCTAGTGTCCTTGAATTGCATTTACCTCCTGCCTGCCAGCCTTTTGTGCCAGGCCGTCTTGCCAACTATTTACACCAATCATAATTGTTGTAACAGTATAGTTACTAATTAAAATTAAAAAATTCTTGATTGTTGATCTTAATCCTCAGTTTGCTCGTGCCCTAGAATTGCACTTTTCTACTGCCTTCCAAGCCTGTGTGCCAGGCCTACTTGAAAAATATTTACACCAATCACATTTGTTGTGACAGTATTCTTAATAATTAAACATTAACATTTTTGGTAATAGTTGTTGTGAATCCTCAGTTTGCTGGTGCCATTGAATTGTACTTTCCTCCTGCCTTGCAGCCTGCTGTGTGCTAGGCCCACCTAGCCAATTATTGCCAGCAATCATATTTCTTTTAACAGTATTGCAAAAATTGTCAATCATCACTGTTTTGACTGTCAGTAATCAGTCTCCTAGTGTCCTTGAATTGCATCTACCTCCTGCCTGCCAGCCTTTTGTGCCAGGCCGTCTTGCCAACTATTTACACCAATCATAATTGTTGTCACAGTATAGTTACTAATTAAAATTAAAAACAATTTGATTGTTGATCTTAATCCTCAGTTTGCTCGTGCCATTGAATTGCACTTTTCTACTGCCTGCCAGCCTGTGTGCCAGGCCCAACTATCCAATTAGTGCCAGCAATCATATTTATTTTAACAGTATTGCAAAATTTGTCAATCATCACTGTTTTGACTGTCAATATGCAGTCTACTAGTGCCCTCCTTGAATTGCATTTTACTCCTGCCTGCCTGCCTGCCTGTGTGCCAGTCCCAACTAGCCAATTAGTGCCACCAATCATATTTATTGTAACAGGATTGGAATTTCTGTTAATCATAACTGTTTTGACTGTGATTCTTCAGTCTCCTAGTGCCATTGAATTGCAGTTTCCTTTCTCCCAGCGTGTGTGCCAGACAGGCCCATTTGCCAACTAGTGCCAAACAATCATATTTGTTGTCACAGTACTTGTAATATGTTAAAAAATTAACAATTTGTGATTTTTAAAACATCTGTCTTTTTTGTTGTTGTCAGTCTCACAGCGTATACTGTGCCCACTTTCACAGTGCCACCACTCAATTGTTGTAATAGTATTGTTAGTGTCCATTTTAAAAAAAATGACAGGCAGAGGATTGCCACCCCGCAGGTTCTGTGGTCGTGGTCATGGTGCTGTGATTCCTTTAGACCCTACAAATATGCACATTGTTCAGACGCCGGGTGCCAGGTGGGACGCAAAAACTTCTGAGGAGGACCTAGTTGAATGGCTAACACAGGACACCCAATCTTCTTCAGATTCCGCTGCTAGTCCTCCTAACCTAGACGCACCATCTATGTCCAGCTGTGCTTTGGGCAGGTCTCAAGTGACCAGTGACACTCCCCCGCCTGTCGCCACCACCAACACTAGCACCACAGCCGCTTCACTTGATCTGTCACAGGAGTTATTGACACATAATTTTGAAGAAATGAGTGATGCGCAACCATCATTGACAGAGGATGTAGATAATAGTGATCAGTCTCAGTCAGGCAGCATTACCGACATGGAGGTACGGTGTGATGATGATGATGATGATGTTGTACCCGCTGCTGCTTCCTTTCTTGATGTTTCAGATACAAGTGAAGCGGTTGATGATGATGTGTAGGTGGATGTCACGTGGGTGCCTGCTAGAAGAGAAGAAGAAGAGGGGGAAAGTTCAGATGGGGAGACAGAGAGGAGGAGGAGGAGACGATTTGGAAGCATGGGGAGGTCGTCTCAAGGAGCTAGTGGCATAGTCAGACCACATGCATCATCACCAGGGGTCAGCCAGACAGCATGCCGACGCCGATCAACGCATGCTGTTGCCACCACCAGAATGCCGTCATCGCAGAGCTCAGCAGTGTGGCATTTTTTTGTGTGTCTGCCTCTGACAACAACAATGCCATTTGCAACCTGTGCCAAAAGAAACTGAGTCATGGGAAGTCCAACAGCCACCTAGGTACAACTGCTTTGTGAAGGCACACGGTCTCCCATCAGAAAGGCCGATGGGAAGAACACATGAGTAGAAGCATCACACAAAGTGAAAGCCGACCTCCTCCTCCTGCTCCAGCATCTTCAGCCACGTCAACCAGTGCTGTCCTCATTGCCCCCTCTCAACCATCCTCCACTCAGTCTCTCTTACGTAGCAGTTCCTGGTCATCTGCCCACAGTCAGGTGTCTGTCAAGGACATGTTTGAGCGTAAGAAGCCAATTTCTCAAAGTCACCCCCTTGCCCGGCGTCTGACAGCTGGCCTGTCTGAACTCTTAGCCCGCCAGCTTTTACCATACAAGTTGGGGGAGTCTGATGCTTTCAAAAAATTTGTATCTATTGGGACACCGCAGTGGAAGGTACCTGGCAGAAATTTATTTTCACAAAAGGCAATCCCAAAACTGTACTCTGTTGTGAGAAAGGAAGTTATGGTATGTCTGGCACACAGCGTTGGGGCAAGGGTCCATATGACCACGGATAGCTGGTCTGCAAAGCATCGTCAGGGCAGGTATATCACCTACACTGCGCATTGGGTAAACCTGCTGACTTCTGACAAGCATGGAATGCGTGGCTCTGCAGAAGAGTTGGTGAAACCGCCACGACTTGCAGGCAGGCCTGCTGCTACCTCCTCTACTCCTCCTACTCCAACCTCTTCCATAACCTCTTCCTCGGCTGAGTCCTCTTCAACTTCTGCGTCTTGCTCCACATCTATGGCACCCCCCCCAGCTCCCTAGGTACTGTGCTACATCCCGGGTACGGCAGTGTCACGCCATCTTGGGGTTGACTTGCCTGAAAGCGGAGAGTCACACCGCACCAGCACTCCTGACCGCCCTGAACGCACAGGTGGATCAGTGGCTGACTCCGCACCAACTGGAGATTGGCAAGGTTGTTTCTGACAATGGAAGTAATTTGGTGGCGGCATTGAAATTGGGCAAGTTGACACATGTGCCGTGCATGGCACATGTGTGTAATCTAATTGTACAACGATTTGTCCATAAGTACCCAGGCTTACAGGATGTCCTGAAGCAGGTCAGGAAGGTGTGTGGCCATTTCAGGCGTTCCTACATGGCCATGGCACACCTGTCCGATATCCAGCGTTGAAACAACCTGCCAGTGAGGCACTTGATTTGCGACAGCCCGACACGGTGGAATTCAACACTCCTAATGTTTGACCGCCTGCTCCAACAAGAAAAAGCTGTTAATAAGTATTTGTATGACCGGGGTGCTAGGCCAGCCTCTGGGGAGCTGGGGATATTTTTCCCAAATTACTGGACGCTCATTCGCAATGCCTGTAGGCTCATGTGTCCTTTTGAGGAGGTGACAAACCTTGTCAGTCGCACCGAAGGCACCATCAGCGACATCATACCATTTGTTTTCTTTCTGGAGCGTGCCCTGTGAAGAGTGCTGGATCAAGCAGTAGATGAGCGTGAAGAGGAAGCGGGAGAGTTGTGGTGTCCATCACCCCCACAAACAGCCAAATCAGCATCGCTTGCTGGACCTGCGGCAACTCAGCAAGAGGATTGTGAGGAAGAGGAGTCAGAGGAGGAATGTGGCTTTGAGGAGGAGGAGGAAGACCGAGCACAACAGGCATCCCAGGGTGCTCGTTGTTGTCACCTCTCTGGTACCCGTGGTGTTGTACGTGGCTGGGGGGAAGAAGATACCATTAGTGAGATCAGTGAGGAGGAGGAACGGGACATGATTAGCTTGGCATCCAACCTTGTTCAAATGGGTTCTTTCATGCTGTCGTGCCTGTTGAGGGACCCTCGTATAAAAAAGCTGAAGGAGAACGACCTGTACTGGGTGACCACGCTCCACAACCCCCGGTATAAGCATAAAGTGCCTGAAATGTTACCAAATTCCCGCAAGTCGGAAAGGATGGAGCATTTTCATAATAAATTAAAAACTATGCTTTACACAGCGTATAAGGGTGATGTCACAGCACCACGAGAATTTAACAGGGGAAGAGATTAAATTAATCCTCCTCCTCCCACGACCACGGCGGCAAGAACCGGACGCTTTCCTGACATCTTGTTGATGGAGGACATGCGTAACTTTTTAACACCCATGCACCATCAGAGCCTTTCGGGATCCAGCCTTAGAGAAAGACTCAACCGACAGGTAGCAGACTACCTAGCTTTAACTGCAGATCTCGACACTCTCAGGAGTGATGGACCCCTTGACTACTGGGTGTGCAGGCTGGACTTGTGGCCTGAGCTATCCCAATTTGCAATGGAACTTCTGGCCTGTCCCGCTTCAAGTGTCCTGTCCGAAAGGACTTTCAGTGAAGCAGGAGGTTTTGTCACTGAGAAGAGAAGTCGCCTAGGTCAAAAAAGCCTTGACTATCTCACTTTTATAAAAATGAATGAGGGCTGGATCCCGAAGGGACTGACATTGGGCGATACATTTGAATAAAAAAGGCCTGATGATGAGATGAGCTGGCTTGGGCTACAACTGGTACACAGGCTGGCCTTTTTTTTTATAAAGCTGGAGGACTTGCTTGACTTATCCGCCAACAACTAGTGTTCAAGCCACAAGCTTTTAGGGCACTTTATAAATGTTTTACAAACATCAATTTTTCTGGCCGCTGCTACAGCAGTTGCTACAATACCCATTTTTTTCAGTCATTTGTACATTCCTAATTTTTCTGGCCTCTGCTGCAGCTCTGTGGGTACAAAACTCAAATAAAAAAAATAAGGCACATAACACTAGTGATTAAACTGTTACGAATTGTACAACTTAGCAAACCACTCATATCTGGTGGACCATTAAATTGAACGCAAAATGCCACACATTTGAAGGAGGAGGACCGACCAAGCATCTTTATCCATCTCTTGATTGCTCTAAATTATCTCCGTGTTCCATCTTTGCCATACCTGTACTCTATTGTGCAAAAGGGTGGCATATGTGGTGTTTCATGCTGTTGTGCCTGTTGTGGGTCCTGGCCCATGGTATAAAAAGGCTGAAGGAGAACAACCTGTAATGGGTGCCCCATCAAATTTTTAGAAAAATGTTCCTGGTTCCTCTCAATTATCTCTGGGTTTCTAAAATGGATGCCATACCTGTACTCGCTTGTGCAAAAGGATGGCATATGTGGTGGTGTTTCCTGCAGTTGTTTATGTTGAGGGTGCTGGACCCTCTTATAAAAAAGCTGAAGGAGAACGACCTGGAGTGGGAGTCCAAGCATGGTTTTTGGGGCTATTTCACTTTTCCAAACAATTATCTGTGGGTTTCTAAAATCAATGCAGTACCAGTACTCTATTGTTCAAAAGGATGCCATATGTTCTCTTTCCTGCTGGTATTTTGTTTGAGGGTCCTGGACCCTCTTATAAAAAGGCCTAAGGAGAAAGAGGTGTACTGGGTGTCCACTCAATTTTTTTTCTATTTCACATTTGACCAAAATTATCTCTGGGTTTGTAAAATCAATGCTGTACCTATACTCTATTGTTCAAAAGGATGCCATACGTCCTCTTTCCTGCTGGTGTTTTTTTTTGAGGGTCCTGGACCCTCATATAAAAAGGCCGAAGGAGAAAGAAGTGTACTGGGTGTCCATAGAATCATTTGTTTGATTCAAATTCCCGGTTGCAACAAATTATCTCCGGGTTTCTAAAATCAATGCCTTTCCTGTAATCTAATTTTCAAAAGGATGCCATATGTCCTCTTTCCTGCTGCTGGTTTTGTTGAGGGTCCTGGAGCCTCTGTTAAAAAAAAGGCCTAAGGATAAATAAGTGTACTGGGTGTCTAATCAATGTATTTTTAGATTTCCCGGTTGCAACAAATTATCCCAGGGTTTCTAAAATCAATGCCTTTCCTGTAATCGATTATTCACAAGGATGCCATATGTCCTCTTTCATGCTGTTGTTTCTGTTGAGGCTCCGACCGGGAGCCTCTTATAAAAAGGCCTAAGGATAAAGAAGTGTACTGGGTGTATAATCTAATTTTTTTTAGATTCCATGGTTGCAACTAATGATCTCTGTGTTTCTAAAATCAATGCCTTTCCTGTAATCTAATTTTCAAAAGGATGCCATATGTCCTCTTTCATGCTGCTGGTTTTGTGGAGGGTCCTGGAGCCTCTGCTAAAAAGGCCTAAGGATAAATAAGTGTACTGGGTGTCTAATCAATCTTTTTTTAGATTTCACGTTTGCAACAAATTATCCACAGGTTTCTAAAATCAATGCCTTTACTGTAATCTATTATTCAAAAGGATGACATATGTCCTCTTTCATGCTGTTGTTTCGGTTGAGGCTCTGGGACCCTCTTATTAAAAAGGCATGATGATAAATAAGTGTACTAGGTGTCTAATCAATGTTTTTTTCTATTTCCCAGGTCATATAAATGATCTCTGGGATTCTAAAATCAATGCCTTTCCTGTAATCTATTATTCAAAAGGATGACATATGTCCTCTTTCATGCTGTTGTTTCGGTTGAAGCTCCGGGACCCTCTTATTAAAAAGGCCTAAGAATAAATAAGTGTACTGGGTGTCTAATCAATGTTTTTTTCTATTTCCCGGGTCATATAAATGATCTCTGGGATTCTAAAATCAATGCCTTTCCTGTAATCTATTATTCAAAAGGATGACATATGTCCTCTTTCATGCTGTTGTTTTAGTTGAGGCTCCGGGACCCTCTTATTAAAAAGGCCTAAGAATAAATAAGTGTACTGGGTGTCTAATCAATGTTTTTTTCTATTTCCCGGGTCATATAAATGATCTCTGGGATTCTAATATCAATGCCTTTTCTGTAATTTATTATTCAAAAGGATGACATATGTCCTCTTTCATGCTGTTGTTTTGGTTGAGGCTCCGGGACCCTCTTATTAAAAAGGCCTGAGGATAAATAAGTGTACTGGGTGTCTAATCAATGTTTTTTTCTATTTCCCGGTTGCAAATAATGATCTGTGGGTTTGTAAAATCAATGCCTTTCCTGTAATCTATTATTCAAAAGGATGACATATGTCCTCTTTCATGCTGTTGTTTCGGTTGAGGCTTCGGGACCCTCTTATTAAAAAGGCCTAAGGATAAATAAGTGTACTGTGTGTCTAAACAATGTTTTTTTCTATTTCCCGGTTGCAAATAATGATCTGTGGGTTTCTAAAATCAATGCCTTTCCTGTAATCTATTATTCAACAGGATGAAATATGTCCTCTTTCATGCTGTTGTTTCGGTTGAGGCTCCGGGACCCTCTTATTAAAAAGGCCTGAGGATAAATAAGTGTACTGGGTGTCTAATCAATGTTTTTTTCTATTTCCCGGGTCATATAAATGATCTCTGGGATTCTAAAATCAATGCCTTTCCTGTAATCTATTATTCAAAAGGATGACATATGTCCTCTTTCATGCTGTTGTTTTGGTTGAGGCTCAAGGACCCTCTTATTAAAAAGGCCTGAGGATCAATAAGTGTACTGGGTGTCTAATCAATGTTTTTTTCTATTTCCCGGGTCATATAAATTATCTCTGGGATTCTAAAATCAATGCCTTTCCTGTAATCTATTATTCAAAAGGATGACATATGTCCTCTTTCATGCTGTTGTTTTGGTTGAGGCTCCAGGACCCTCTTATTAAAAAGGCCTGAGGATAAATAAGTGTACTGGGTGTCTAATCAATGTTTTTTTCTATTTCCCGGGTCATATAAATGATCTCTGGTATTCTAAAATCAATGCCTTTCCTGTAATCTATTATTCAAAAGGATGACATATGTCCTCTTTCATGCTGTTGTTTCGGTTGAGGCTCCGGGACCCTCTTATTAAAAAGGCCTAAGAATAAATAAGTGTACTGGGTGTCTAATCAATGTTTTTTTCTATTTCCCGGTTGCAACTAATGATCTCTGGGTTTCTAAAATCAATGCCTTTCCTGTAATCTATTATTCAAAAGGATGACATATGTCCTCTTTCATAATGTTTTTTCTGTTGAGGCTCCGGGAGCCTCTTATAAAAAGGCCTAAGGATAAAGAAGTGTACTGGGTGTCCAATCAATGTTTTTTTCTATTTCCCGGGTCATATAAATGATCTCTGGGATTCTAAAATCAATGCCTTAACTGTAATCAATTGTTCACAAGGATGCCATATGTCCTCTTTCATACTGTTGTTTCAGTTGAGGCTCCGAGAGCCTCTTATAAAAAGGCCTAAGGATAAAGAAGTGTGCTGGGTGTCCAATATTTTTTTTTTTTCTATTTCACAGTTGCAAAAAAAATATCTATGGCTTTCTAAAATCTATGCCTTACCTGTCATCTATTGTTCAAAAGGATGCCATATGTCCTTTTTCCTGCTGTTGTTTTTGTTGGGGGTCCGGAACACTATTCTAAAAAGGCCGAAGGAGAACGACCTGTAATGTACTTGGTGTCCAATCATGTTTTTGTTTTCAATTTCACTGTTCATAATAAATATCGCCATGTAACTAAAATCAATGCCATACCTGTACTCTGTTGTTCAAAAGGATGGCATATGTGGTGTTTCATTCTGTTGTGGTTGTTGAGGGTCGTGGCCGTGGGACAGCGTATAAAACGGCTGAAAGAGAACAACCTGTACAGCCTTGCTCCTCTTTTTAGGCAGGCCAGCTCTTTGCATACATGCCCACAGACTCTGTAGTGCATGTCTCTTTTAGGGAGAGGTGCAGCCATAATGCAGGGTCAGAACCTCTGCCTGCAACTATTATACTCGATTTTGCGAAAGGAAGTAAGCTTACAATGGTTCCCTGCACGCACGTATTGTTGTTATATTTTGGTGAGGGTAATTATGATGGCCATGTAGACCTCCACCACTGAGAGTCCTGGAAGTAACAGGGATGAGATGAAAGAGCTAAGAATAGTAGAACTTGAAACAACAGAGTTAGCCATGGGTGTTAGTGCAAGACCGCTTGGCTTTTTTTTGGCTTTGGGTGCGGCTATTCATGCAGGCCATATAGAGCTGCCACCATTCTGTGTTGTATCAGGTATTAAACTAATAAGAACAGTACTACCAAAATACAGCCAATGAAGGGCCTTAGGAAGACTGAGCCAAGGTTGGATTGTAGTATTTGGTTAGGCTAATCATGATGGCCATGTAGACCACCACCGAGAGTCCTGGAAGTAACAGGGATGATGAGATGAAAGTGCTAAGAATAGTACTACTTGAAACAACAGAGTTAGCCATGGGTGTTAATCCAAGACCGCTTGGATTTATTTTTGTATTGGGTGCAGCTAATCATGCAGGCCATATAGAGCTGCCACCATTCGGTGTTGTATCAGCTATAAAAAATAATAAGAACTGTACTATAAAAATACAGACAATGAAGGGCCTATGAAGACTGAGCAAAGGTTGGATTGTAGTATTTTGTTAGGCTAATCATGATGGCCATGTAGACCGCCCGTAACAGGGATGAAAGTGCTAAGAATAGTACTAATTGAAACAACCGAGTTAGCCATGGGTGTTAGTCTAAGACCACTCGCCTTTTTTTGGGGTTTGGGTGCAACTAATCATGAAGGCCAGATAGACCTGCCACCATTTGGTGTTGTAACAGGTATTAAACTGCAAAGAACAGTACTACTTAACACAACCTACTTACCATGGGTCCCAGAGCATATGTTTGGTTATTATATTTTGTAAGGGTAATCATGCAGGCCATATAGACCTCCACCGATAGGGTGAGTATGAGTAACAGCTATTAAAATGTGAAGGACATTACTAATTAAAACAACATAGTTACCATGGGTCGCAGACCAAGAGCAGATGTCTTATTATTATATTTTGTATGGGTAATCATCCAGGCCATATAGACCTCACCAAATAGGGATAGTTACAGAGATTAAAGTGCTAAGAATGGTAGTACTTAAAACACAACCTAGTTAAAATGGGTACCAGACCGCATGTCTTATTATTATATTTTTTCATGGTAATCAGGCAGTCAATATAGAACACCCCCGATAAGGGGGGGGGGAACAGGGATTAAAGTGCTAAGAAAAGTACTAATTAACACAAACTAGTTATCATGGGTCCAACACCATGTGTCTTGATGTTATACTTTGTCAGGGTAATCATGCAGGCCATATAGACCTCCCTTGATAGGGGGAGTAACAGGGATTACAGTTATAAGAATAGTACTACTTAAACACAACCTAATTACCATGGGTCCAAGACCAGATGTTTTATTATTATACTTTGTCAGGCTAATCATGCAGGCCATATAGAGCTCCAACAAAAGGGGGGGGGGGGGTAAGAGGGATTCAAGTGATAAGAAAAGTTTTACTTAACACAACAAAATTACCATGGGTCCCAGACCGCGTGTCTTGTTGTTATACTTTGTCAGGGTAATCATAACCGCCATATAGACCTCCACCAATAGGGGGAGTTACAGGGCTGAAAGTGCGAAGAACAGTACTACTTAACACAACCTAGTTGGGTCCAAGAACGCATGTTTAATTATTAGACTTTATTAGGGTAATTATATATCTAACAAATCTATCTATTTCTCTCTATCGATTCTATCTAACTATCAATCTATGTATATCTATCTATCCTATCTATCAATCTATCTTCTGACCGGGATGTTTTGAGACAGCCACTTTGGGAATGTAAGTTGATTTAGGCCCATTATGGCTTAAAAGCAGACTCTGCATAAACTATGTAATTTTCCATGGGAGTTTTGCCAGGGATCCCCCTCCAGCATGCGACAGTCCAGGTGTTAGTACCCTTGAAACAACTTTTCCATCACTATTGTGGCCAGAAAGAGTCCTTGTAGGTTTTAAAGTTCGTCTGCCTATTGAATTCAATGACGGTTTGCGCGATTCACGGGTTCGCGAACAATACCGGAAGTCCGAGTCCGCCGTTCGCGAACCGAAAATTTTAGGTTCGCGACATTACTAGCAGCTACCTCATCCACATCAATAAAACTCCAAAAGAAAGGGTGCTCCAGTCTTGGCAACTTGATATAAAAAGACCTTTATTGTGCCATGGTCCACAAGAAAAAACAAACAACGTTTCAGATCTACATTAGGTCCTTAGTCATGTTTGTTTATTTCCTTACTTTCTCATACTCCTACTCCACCTCTTTATTCAAATATATAACTAGGGAACACAATACACATGTTTTCTTACATAAAGTTTTAACAAATTAAACATTTCTGAACCATTTTCTCAATCACACATGCCACATGCACCATGCCAACATCTCTATTTTGCTTGTATATTGCTATATTGTTTTATCATTACAATGCCTTTCCATGCCAAACCTGCCCCCACCCAAAAAAATTAAATAAAAATACAGACACATGTAACAATAATTATAAAACAGTCTTTAGAGACTTATTTTTATATATGTATTTTAACATAAACATCCCTCCAACTTCCATAATCTTTTAAATACAAATCAAACTACATGCCTAAAAATGTATAACACCTACTTCTATAGCCACATAATATGCCAATTTATTTTAAAACCACAGATTGTTCAAAATATTCTATTTAAACTTTTGGTCACTTTAAAGGCACATGTAAAAACAAAATTGTGCTTGCCCACATTCCATATAGAGGCCTAAAAGCAAATTGTTGTAACCCAGGTTTTCAAAACCCTGGTTTAGGCAATTTGCAGCACTTGGAAAACCTTGGTTGCAGAATTTGCTTCATGGCCTCTCTAGATATTGAGGGACAAGCAAAATGTTTTACACAAAAGCATAAAATGTTTAAAGTGATGGTAAATCCTAGCGTTTGTGAAACGCTAGGATTTACCAGTGCAACAAATAAAGGGGACTTTCAATCATGAAGTATAAAATACTTCATGCTGAAAGTTCCTTTATTTGTTTGAAGAGTTTGCTGCACTGAACTCTTCAGGCAGTCCACGGCAGAACGCTATTTTGCTGTCAGGTGATGTTTCCACCTCTTAGCCAATAGCCATGTGGGTTATCCAGCTTGGCGCCAGCTGGACCACACAGCTATTGGCTAAGAGGTGGAGACGTCACCTCACAGTCAAATAGCATTCTGCAGTGGGCTGCTTGAGGAGCTCAATGTGGCGAATGTTCTTCCAGTCCTCATGCAAACTTATCTGTCCTCAAATATTGCAACAATAGTTTAATCGCATAAACATAACTGTGACAGGGATATCTTTGTTTCACTTCAATTATTTTAGTAAAGAAACACGGGACATGCAGCAGAATTACAGATTATACACTTATCCTACTGCAACATTCTATTAAAAAAAAAGAAAAATCCAAAATTACCAAACATATGATGATAATGAGAATATCAACTGGGCTATGAAATGAAAGTGCTTCTCTTGATCGTCCTCAGACTCAATAATTCCAAAGAACTTTAGAACAATCTCTGTGAAAATTTATGAAGCCTGTTCGTATACAAAGTTAGGCAGTACTGTATATGCTATGAGAACATCTGCATAAAAATATACTTTCCTTACAGCTGCCTTAAGCTCACCTACACTAGTGCTGTTTCCTGAATGTATCAGTCTAACGTGACATGAATAAAAGCCAGGGGCCCGATCCGATATTCAGCGTTGCCCGCAAAAGCCGGCGACACCAAATTTTGCGCTGGTTTGGTATCACATATACAGCGTAACATAGAAGTTACGCACGTATATTTCTGCCTTCGGCCGTAGTTTTTTGGCCCATAGACAGATATACCAAACCAGCGCAGTTTTGTATCCAATATACAGCGTAAGGACTTACGTGGCAAAAATGGAGAAATCCTACTCCATTTTCACCTCGCCACAAATTGCAGGCATAGTAAGCCTTACGCTGTCCCTAAACTACCTGCAAAATAAAACCTAACACCTATTGTATGCGCAATGTCTATCTACCTGTCAATCGCAAACTGCTAAATAAAACCTAACACCTAACGCATACGCAATGTCTATCTATCTGTCAACCGCGATCCCCCGCCGCAATCCCTAATAAAGTATTTAACCCCTAAACTGCCGCTCCCGGACCCCGCCGCCACCTACATTAAATGTATAACCCCCTAATGTGAGTCCCTACACCACCGCAATCTACATTACCTACCCCCTAATGTGAGCCCCTACACCGCCGCTATCTACATTACCTACCCCCTAATGTGAGCCCCTTACACCGCCGCCACCTACATTACCTACCCCGTAATGTGAACCCCTTACACCGCCGCCACCTACATTAAGTACCCCTAATGTGAGCCCCTTACACCACCGCCACCTACATTAACTACCCCCTAATGTGAGCTCCTACCCCGATGCCAGCTATATTAAAATTATTAACCCCTAATTTAATCCCCCTACCCCGCCGCCAGTTATATTAAATTAATTAACCCCTAATCTAATCCCCCTATACCGTCGCCACCTATATTAAATTAATTAACCCCAAAAATACTAAACTATCCCTACCACTAAACCTAAGTCTAACCTTACAAATAGCCCTGAAAAGGGCTTTTTGTGTGGCATTACCCCAAAGTAAACAGCTCTATTGCCAGCCGTTAAAAGGGCTTTTTGCGGGGCTTCGCCCCAAAGTAATCAGCTCTTTTACCAGCCCTTAAAAGGGCTTTTGGCGGGGCATTGTCACAAAGTAATCAGCTCTTTTGCCTATAATCTAAATCCCCCTATACCGCCGCCACCTATAATAAATGTATTACCCCCTAATCTAATCCCCCTACACCGCCGCCACCTATATTAAATAGATTAACCCCTAATCTGACCCCCCTACACCGCTGCCACCTATATTAACTATATTAACCCTAATTATATTAGGGTTAATATAGTTAATATAGTTATTATATTATATATATTAACTATATTAACCCTAATTATATTAGGGTTAATATACGCCTAGATTTAGAGTTCTGCGTTAGCCGTCAAAACCAGCGTTAGGGGGTCCTAATGCTGGTTTTTACCGCCCGCTGGTATTTAGAGTCAGTCAGGAAAGGGTCTAACGCTCACTTTCCAGCCGCAACTTTTCTGTACCGCAGATCCCCCTATGCCAATTGTGTATCCTATCTTTTCAATGGGATCTTTCTAACGTTGGTATTTAGAGTCTTGGCTGAACAAACACTAAATTACAAAAAATAAAAAAAGATTACAAGAATTTTAAACTAATTACACCTACTCTAAGCCCTCTAAAAAAATAACAAAGCCCCCCACCCAAAAAAAAATGCCCTACCCTATTCTAAAATAAAAATTGTAAAGCTCTTTTACCTTACCAGCCCTTAAAAGGGCCTTTTGCGGGGCATGCCCCAAAGAATTCTGCTCTTTTGCCTGTAAAAAAAAGCATACAATACCCCCCAACATTAAAACCCACCACCCACATATCCCTAATCTAACCCAAACCCCCCTTAAATAAACCTAACACTAAGCCCCTGAAGATCTCCCTACCTTGTCTTCACCACGCTGGGTATCACCGATCCGTCCAGAAGAGGGTCCGAAGTCTTCATCCAAGCCCAAATGGGGGCTGAAGAGATCCATCATCGGGCTGAAGAGATCCATCATCCGGCTGAAGAGGTCCATCATCCGGCTGATGGAATCAGCCAATCAGGGGGTCCAAAGTCTTCATCCTATCCGGCAGAAGAGGACATCCGGACCGGTAGACATCTTCATTGAGACGGCATCTTCTATTTTCTTCCATCCGGCGCGGAGCGGGACCATCTTATAGGACCATCTTCAAGCAGCCGACGCGGAGCCATCCTTCTTCACTGATGGACTAACGACAAATGAAGGTTCCTTTAAGGGATGTCATCCAATATGGCGTCCCTCGAATTCCGATTGGCTGATAGGATTCTATCAGCCAATCGGAATTAAGGTAGGAAAAATCTGATTGGCTGATTGAATCAGCCAATCAGATTCAAGTTCAATCCAATTGGCTGATTGGATAAGCCAATCAGATTGAGCTCACATTCTATTGGCTGATCGGAACAGCCAATAGAATGCAAGCTCAATCTGATTGGCTGATTGGATCAGCCAATCGGATTCAACTTCAATCTGATTTGCTGATTCAATCAGCCAATCAGATTTTTCCTACCTTAATTCCGATTGGCTGATAGAATCCTATTAGCCAATCGGAATTGAAGGGACGCCATCTTGGATGACATCCCTTAAAGGAATATCCATGCGTCGTTAGTCGTCGGGAAGAAGAGGATGGCTCCGCATCGGATCATCTGAAGATGGCTCCGCTCCGCTCCGGATGGATGAAGATTGAAGAAGCCATCTGGATGAAGACTTCTATTGGATGGAAGACTTCTTCAGCCCTGCCTGGATGATGACTTCTGCCACTCAGGATCTCCTCTTCAGTTCCATCGATGGTCGGTTGGCTGAAGACGACTCAAGGTAGAATGATCTTCAGGGGGGCAGTGTTAGGTTTATTTAAGGGGGGTTTGGGTTAGATTAGGGGTATGTGGGTGGTGGGTTTTAATGTTGGGGGGGTTGTATTTTTCTTTTACAGGCAAAAGAGCAGAATTTTTTGGGGCATGCCCTGCAAAAGGCCCTTTTAAGGGCTGGTAAGGTAAAAGAGCTTTGAACTTTTTTAATTTAGAATAGGGTAGGGAATTTTTTTATTTTGGGGGGCTTTGTTATTTTATTAGGGGGATTAGATTAGGTGTAAGTAGCTTAAAATTGTTGTAATATTTTTTAAATATTTGTAACTTATTTTTTTTATTTTTTGTAACAGCTTTTTTTATTTTTGTACTTTAGTTAGTTTATTTAATTGTATTTAATTGTAGTTATTTGTAGGTAATTTATTTAATTAATTTAATGATAGTTTAGTGTTAGGTTTAATTGTAACTTAGGTTAGGATTTATTTTACAGGTAATTTTGTATTTCTTTAAGCTAGGTAGTTATTAAATAGATAATAACTATTAAATAACTATTCTAACTAGCTAAAATAAATACAAAGTTACGTGTAAGATAAATATAAATCCTAAAATAGCTACAATGTAATTATTAATTATATTGTAGCTATCTTAGGGTTTATTTTACAGGTAAGTATTTAGTTTTAAATAGGAATAATTTATTTAAGTATAGTGTAGTGTTAGGTGTAATTCTAATTTAGGTTAGTTTTTATTTTACAGGTTAATTTCTCTTTATTTTAGCTAGGTAGCTATTAAATAGTTATTAACTATTTAATAGCTATTGTACCTAGTTAAAATAAATTGAAATTTGCCTGTAAAATAAAAATAAATCCTAAAATAGCTACAATATAATTATTAGTTATATTGTATCTATATTAGGGTTTATTTTAAAGGTAAGTATTTAGTTTTAAATAGGATTAACTTACCGCTAGATTTAGAGTTCTGCGGCCAAAGGGGTGCATTGCTTTTTTCCCCCTGCACCTTTGAAATACAGCTGGTATTTAGAGTTCACAGAAGGGCTGCGTTAGGCTCCAAAAAGGGAGCGTAGAGCATATTTACCTCCACTGCAACTCTAAATACCAGTGGTGCTTACGGACGCGGCCAGCTTCAAAAACGTGCTCGTGCACGATTCCCCCATAGGAAACAATGGGGCAGTTTGAGCTGAAAAAAAATCTAACACCTGCAAAAAAGCAGCGTTCAGCTCCTAACGCAGCCCCATTGTTTCCTAAGGGGAAACACTTCCTATGTCTGCACCTAACACCCTAACATGTACCCCGAGTCTACACACCCCTAGACTTACACTTATTAACCCCTAATCTGCCGCCCCCGCTATCGCTGACCCCTGAATATTTTTTTAACCCCTAATCTGCCGCTCCGTACACCGCCGCCACCTACGTTATCCCTATGTACCCCTAATCTGCTGCCCCTAACACCGCCGACCCCTATATTATATTTATTAACCCCTAATCTGCCGTACCCAACGTTGCCGCCACCTACCTACACTTATTAACCCCTAATATGCTGACCGGACCTCACCGCAACTATAATAATGTTATTAACCCTGAATCCGCCTCACTCCCGCCTCAATAACCCTATAATAAAAAGTATTAACCCCTAATCTGCCCTCCCTAACATCACCGACACCTAACCTAACCTAAAGCTAAGTCTAACCCTAACACTAACACCCCCCTAAGTTAAATATAATTTTTATCTAACAAAATAAATTAACTCTTATTAAATAAATTATTCCTATTTAAAGCTAAATACTTACCTGTAAAATAAACCCTAATATAGCTACAATATAAATTATAATTATATTGTAGCTATTTTAGGATTAATATTTATTTTACAGCCAACTTTGTATTTATTTTAACCAGGTACAATAGCTATTAAATAGTTATTAACTATTTAATAGCTACCTAGTTAAAATAATTACCAAATTACCTGTAAAATAAATCCTAACCTAAGTTACAATTAAACCTAACACTACACTATCAATAAATTAATTAAATAAAATACCTACAATTATCTACAATTAAACCTAACACTACACTATCAATAAATTAATTACATACAAATACCTACAATTAAATACAATTAAATAAACTAACTAAAGTACAAAAATAAAAAAAGAACTAAGTTACAAAAAATAAAAAAATAATTTACAAACATTAGAAAAATATTACAACAATTTTAAGCTAATTACACCTACTCTAAGCCCCCTAATAAAATAACAAAGCCCCCCAAAATAAAAAAATGCCCTACCCTATTCTAAAATACAAATAGAAAAGCTCTTTTACCTTACCAGCCCTTAAAAGGGCCTTTTGCGGGGCATGCCCCAAAGAATTCTGCTCTTTTGCCTGTAAAAAAAAACATACAATACCCCCCCCAACATTACAACCCACCACCCACATACCCCTAATCTAACCCAAACCCCCCTTAAATAAACCTAACACTAAGCCCCTGAAGATCTCCCTACCTTATCTTCACCACGCCGGGTATCACCGATCCATCCAGAGGAGGCTCCGAAGTCTTCATCCAAGCCCAAATGGGGGCTGAAGAGATCCATCATCGGGCTGAAGAGATCCATCATCTGGCTGAAGAGGTCCATCATCCGGCTGATGGAATCAGCCAATCAGATTGAGCTTGCATTCTATTGGCTGTTCCGATCAGCCAATAGAATGTGAGCTCAATCTGATTGGCTGATTGGATCAGCCAATCGGATTGAACTTGAATCTGATTGGCTGATTCCATCAACCAATCAGAATTTTCCTACCTTAATTCCGATTGGCTGATAGAATCCTATCAGCCAATCGGAATTTGAGGGACTCCATCTTGGATGACATCATTTAAAGGAACCATCATTCGTCAGGAAGTCGTCAGCCAGGATGGATGTTCCACGTCGGCGGGATGAAGATGGATCCGGAAGAAAGAAGATTGAAGATGCCGCTTGATAGAAGACTTCAGCCCGATGATGGACCTCTTCAGCCGGATGATGGATCTCTTCAGCTCAATGATGGATCTCTTCAGCCGGATGATGGATCTCTTCAGCCCGATGATGGACCTCTTCAGCCGGATGATGGACCTCTTCAGCCCGATGATGGATCTCTTCAGCCCCCGCTTGGACTTGGATGAAAACTTCGGAGCCTCATTTGGATGGATCGGTTATACCCGGCGTGGTGAAGATAAGGTAGGGAGATCTTCAGGGGCTTAGTGTTAGGTTTATTTAAGGGGGGTTTTGGTTAGATTAGGGGTATGTGGGTGGTGGGTTGTAATGTTGGGGGGTATTGTATGTTTTTTTTTACAGGCAAAAGAGCAGAATTCTTTGGGGCATGCCCCGCAAAAGGCCCTTTTAAGGGCTGGTAAGGTAAAAGAGCTTTTCTATTTGTATTTTAGAATAGGGTAGGGCATTTTTTTTTATTTTGGGGGGCTTTGTTATTTTATTAGGGGGCTTAGAGTAGGTGTAATTAGCTTAAAATTGTTGTAATAATTATCTGTTTGTAAATTATTTTTTATTTTTTTGTAACTTAGTTCTTTTTTTATTTTTTGTACTTTAGTTAGTTTATTTAATTGTATTTAATTGTAGGTATTTGTATGTAATTAATTTATTGATAGTGTAGTGTTAGGTTTAATTGTAGATAATTGTATGTATTTTATTTAATTAATTTATTGATAGTGTAGTGTTAGGTTTAATTGTAACTTAGGTTAGGATTTATTTTAAAGGTAATTTGGTAATTATTTTAACTAGGTAGCTATTAAATAGTTATTAACTATTTAATAGCTATTGTACCTGGTTAAAATAAATAGAAAGTTGCCTGTAAAATAAATATGAATCCTAAAATAGCTACAATATAATTATAATTTATATTGTAGCTATATTAGGGTTTATTTTACAGGTAAGTATTTAGCTTTAAATAGGAATAATTTATTTAATAAGAGTTAATTTATTTTGTTAGATAAAAAATATATTTAACTTAGGGGGGTGTTAGTGTTAGGGTTAGAATTAGCTTTAGGGGTTAATAAATTTAATAGAGTAGCGGTGAGGTCCGGTCGGCAGATTAGGGGTTAATACTTGAAGTTAGGTGTCGGTGATGTTAGGGAGGGCAGATTAGGGGTTAATACTATTTATTATAGGGTTATTGAGGCGGGAGTGAGGCGGATTAGGGGTTAATAACTTTTTTATAGTAGCAGTGAGGTCCGGTCTGCAGATTAGGGGTTAATAATTGTAGGTGTGGTGGTGACATTGGGGGCGGCAGATTAGGGGTTAATAAATATAATATAGGGGTCGGCGGTGTTAGGGGCAGCAGATTAGGGGTACATAAGGATAACGTAGGTGGCGGCGGTGTGCGGTCGGCAGATTAGGGGTTAAAAATTTTTAATAGAGTGGCGGCGATGTGGGGGGGCCTCGGTTTAGGGTACATAGGTAGTTTATTGGTGTTAGTGTACTTTAGAGCGCAGTAGTTAAGAGCTTTATGAATCTGTGTTAGCCCAGAAAGCTCTTAACTCCTGGCTTTTTTGCTGCAGCTGGAGTTTTGTCGTTAGAGTTCTAACGCTCACTTCAGCCAATACTCTAAATACCGGCATTAGAAAGATCTGCAGTATGGAAAAGTCGCGGCTGCAAAGTTAGCGTTAGACCCTTTCCTGACTGATTCTAAATACCAGCGGGTGGCCAAAACCAGCGTTAGGAGCCCCTAACGCTGGTTTTGACGGCTAACGCAGAACTCTAAATCTAGTGGTTGGTTAATAAGAGAAATATTATTTAGATTTATTTAATTAATATTTAAGTTAGGGGGGTGTTAGGGTTAGTGTTAGACTTAGGGGGTTAGTGTTAGACTTAGGTTTAGGGGTTAATCATTTTATTACAGTGGGGCGGTGTAGTGGGAGCCAGTATAGGGGTTAATAAATTTATTATAGGTGTCGGCGGTGTAGTGGGGGGCAGGATAGGGGTTAATAAATGTATTATAGGTGGCGAAGGTGTAGGGGGGCAGATTAGGGGTTAATAAGTTTATTATAGGTGGCGACGGTGTAGGGGGGCAGATTAGGGGTTAATAAGTTTACTATAGGTGGCAACGGTGTAGGGGGGGCAGATTAGGGGTTAATAAGTTTATTATAGGTGGCAACGGTGTAGGGGGGGAGATTAGGGGTTAATAAGTTTAAGATAGGTTGCGGAGGGGTCCGGGTGCGGCGGTTTAGGGGTTAAACTATTTATTTAGTTGCGGCGAGGTCCGAGATCAGCAGGATAGGGGTTAATAACTTTATTATAGAGGGCAGCGGTATAGGCGGGGCAGGATAGGGTTTACTAGGTATAATGTAGGTGGCGGCGGTGTCCGGGAGGGGCGGTTTAGGGGTTAATACATATGTATAAGAGTTGTGGCGGGGTCTAGGAGCGGCGGTTTAGGAGTTAATAACTTTATTGAGTTGCGGGGGGCTCCGGGGGTGCCGGTATAGGGGGTAGAACATTGTAGGTAGTGTGGGTGCTTAGTGACAGGCTAGCAATAAACTTGTAAAAAGCCGAAGTGCAGCGAGATCGGATGAGTGATAACTATCACAGTCCGCTGCTCATCGCCCCGTACTTGGTGCGCGGCTTTTTGACAGTTTTTTTGATAACTTAGGTGAAATTTTGCAGATCCACGGCGGCGATGGTAGGCGAGCTTAGATGGGCATATTGAACCGGCGAAGGCAGGTAAAGTAGACGGCTTGATAACTACCCCTCTATGTCTTTTCTACTATGGACCCGTTTCTATAATATCGCAAGAAGCTTATATTAATACTACTTTCAATACCGACTGTGTATGGAAATTAGACAGCATCGGCCATTTCCGTTTATATACTTACTCAGCTTAACCCCATTGATAATCAATGGGGTTATATATTGAATGCCTATGTTTTTTCAACTATGGGTCAGCTGATATAATATAGCAACAAGCTTATAAAAATACTGCCTATGGAAATTAGACAACATCTGCATGTTCCGTTTATATACTTATTCTGCTTGGTAATAACGGATTGCATGGGAAAAGATATTAGAAATATATCTGTGCTTTAAATATATGATGTTTAGCAATAACAGATTTCGTTAAACCATCATCCTATCAGATTGAAGGTTCTGAGCACACCTCCGGTGCAGCCAATAAAAAACCGGCTCTGGCCCAAGCCCCTTGAAACTGGGATCCAATTATTATAGGAAACCATAGCGAGCTTTAGAGATATCATAACATAGATCGACACTCACGTAATGAAACAAACATCTATACATAGATCACCTAAGAATAAAAATATCTTTTAGGAACAACATAAAGTTTTACTCTACAATTTTTTATTAACAAAAAAAAGTTTAAACGATTTTGCTTAATCCCGGAAAGATTTAGTTTTACTTCCGGTGCAATCGCACAGGTGCTAATTTAACTGCTACTTAGTAAGGTATATAATAACCTTACTCCACATCAAAAACCAAAACGTGGACCGAAACGTGTTGACTGGTTACTGGTAAGGAGCATTTTAATTGTGTTAAACTTTACAGAAACCCTCTGCACTATATATTTTTGCACTATATATTTTTGTTCTTACCCTGACAGGTAAGGGACACCTACCTTGGATAAAGCATTGGGACCCATTCACTTTGCATATTACTTTACAGAGGAGTATTGCATTTTTGTTTGAAATGGGATTTATATTTAGGATAGACTGCTAGTGAGACTTTCTAATTTTACCGGAGTTTGGTCTTATTCCAAGTAAAACTGCATCACCATCTGTTAATCCCAAACCAGTAACGGACATTATTTAACAATTTTGAGGTTGTCAGCCCAGTGGTCTCTGGTACCGGAGATCTTCTTTGCAGTTTCCAATCAATTTGCTGCTAATCAATTGTGTTTTAAACCATTTTCAATATCTTATTAGTGTGTTCACTATATTTTCACATTATTGTTTGTTTATTTTTGATCACCTTATGTGCGATGTTATTTGGAACTTGAGTATCACCCCTGCATTTTCCACAACACTTACATTTTAATTAATCACCATAAAGTTCTTTTATCCACTACCAACATACGTTGTCTTTAATTGCAAGTACTCACTCAAGGTATTTCTGTCACGCTCCATATTAGTTTAGGAGCATTTTTCTACACTTATAACCCACCCCTGCATTAATTATCTGCATAAACACATAAATAAAACCCATCTTGTGATCCGGGATTTATTCCCTTCCGGTTATATATTTTCGGCTTTTTAGCATTTCTCCATCCATCACCTCTCATCAATTTACTACACCAAACTATGTACAATTTATACATTTATATATTCTATACTGAGCTTCCTTTTCACATTATTTGTCATATTGGAGTCCAATATTAAGTGCCTCCTTCAAACCATTTCGAAACACTCCAACTATCATTGGCCTCCTGTTCCACACCACCCGCAAGCCTTTGTTATTTTAAATTTGTTACCTGAGCTTTTCAGGATTATGTATTAATGTTTTTATTAGTATTGTAATATGGATCCATGAATTGTTGCTGTTTTTAATCCAAGTGTACCAGCACTTATTAGAATTGTATCAAATTGTGTATTAGCACCTACAGAATTGTATCAAATTTGTATTCAATTGTATTAAATTGTACTTTTTATAGACTTTTTGTTACTGGTATTTGTTGTTCTGATCCTGCACCCAGCCTACTTTCTGTTTGGCGCTCTGATATACTTTTATTAACTTTGCTCACACCTCATTGGCATCTAGGTGCCAATACTATCAGAGCTAGAGGTCAGCCCTTTGAGTTGGCGCTCTGTAATTCCCTTTTATTGAATTAACTCTTTCTCCTAGTCTTTACAGAGCAGCCGCTTAATTATCTATTTTTACATTTTAATTTTTCTTTTAAACAATTGGATTTGATACCCACCAATCACTCCTATATATATCCCAAATATGACTGCCTTTAGAAATCTTAGACAGCCTATTTATATTAGTATTACTCACAATTATATAGAAGCTGACACAAGGGTAAATGAAGAAGAGAGGCTGGACATTAATTTAATCTTTAAAGATCTTGAGAAATTACTCATATCAGAGAAATTTCATTTCTCAAAAAATGCTTAGAATTACAAATTATCGCTAAGGGGTTATTAGTACACAAAGAGTGTGCATTTCCACTTTCAGAAACCATCACTGGAAGAAGGTTTTATTGGAAACCTCTAGAAATTTAATGGAATTAATTAAAGAATATAGAGAGACATTAATAACCAATATAGATCTTGAATTCAAGGATAATGAAGTAATTCTATTTAACTTAGAAAACTCAGGCCCAAAAAGACAATTTAGTTAAAAAAGTGAGTAAAATGAGAGTTGACATTGTAAAAAAGAAAACAAAAAAACTTATGAGAGAAATAGAGAGGAAACGTGATGGTGAATGTCAACACACAGAGAGTGAGGAAAACACAAACATAGAAAGTACTGATCCAGAAACAAATTTTGAGGAACCCTATACATGGAAGATGGTAACATATAAGAAACCGAAAGAAAGAGATGATAACGTAAATCCAGAATATTAAAAAAATCAGGACAATACACCATATTACAGACAAAATAACAATAGGATATACAGGCAGAATATGTATAATAATAGACCATACAGACAGAGTGATTTTCATTATGGGCACAATTCTTACAATCATAACCCTAGACACAGAAAACTATCCCAATGACTCTAATGGATATAGAAAAAATTTCTATGAGGGATCATATATGAATCAGAGAAGGGATAAAGACCACTATGAGCAAACAAAAGAAAGGAGAGTTTTTCCTATGAATTCATACAGAGACAGAGAATATAGAGAATATAAGCCAAATCAGAGAGAGATATGAAAGACAAAGATACTGGAAATACCAACGCCATTTTGAAAGACAAAATTACCAAAGAGAATGGGATGACCAAGGTTACCCTATATGAGAATATAAACAGGAGAACAGATATTTCCAACCAAGAGATCAATATGAAAGAGGGAAACAAATTGATAAAAGATTTGATGGAGGAAGAAATGCTGACAGTGTGATAGTTTCGACATTCGAAAAAAGACAAACACTGAGAGAGGATCCTGATAATGGAAAACTAAAAGGGGCCTAAAAGATGTAAAGACCTGAGGGTCAATTTAACAAGGAAAAATCTGAAGCTGCAATAAATACTTTGACCCCTACAACATCACACAACTCCCAACCATCTCAATCTTCCTCTCGTTCCCCTTTTTCAGGGTTGGATCATCTCCAATACAAATAAAGAGAACAAAATCAATCTACTACAAGGGCAAAAACAAGACCCATAGAGGAAAAAAGAGGAGGTGCAAAATTGAAGAAGACAAACTCTACAAGTGAGGCTAATCAGGAAAACAGGATTGAGAAAGGAATATTTAATCTCAGCACATATGAACTCAGCAAAGAAGAGAAATCTTGGGACTGGGTCTCTCATTCGCTCCATCTCGAAGCCTGAACAAATTTACGACATTTGTGAACGCAAAGGAGTTTATTAGAAAACTGACTCTAAAAAGATTCTTTCTTAAATCTCCATTATAGAGGACAGGATATGGCTCCAACAAATATGGAAATATAAGGGCTGAGGATAACTATAAACACACAGAACTCAAGCCCAAATCCACCTTCTATCCCACGACCTATAAAGGCGCAGCAATAGAAGCTTTTGAGACAGTGGTCTGTAGGGAAATATGAGACATAGATCTCAAAAGGTTGAATGAGAAGAATAAAAATCTAACTGGGAAACAACTAGAAACCATTAAGTTGTTAGAACAAAACCAAAACCTCATCATCAAGCCGGCCAATAAAGGCGGAGGCATCGTGGTGATGAACAAAGTAGACTATAAAGCTGAGACAGAACGAATCCTCAGCGACAGTAAAACCTATGAGAGACTGAAAGACAATCCAGTCAATAACTATAAGGGAAAACTAATGGACCTATTAAAGGCAGCAAAAGAAGACAATATACTAAATGACAAATAGTACAATTATCTTAATGTACATTACCCATGGACTCCAATCATATACCATCTCCCAAAGATCCATAAATGTCTCACCAACCCCCCAGGAAGACCAATAATATCGGGGATAGGATCTCTGAGTAGTAACTTGTCCGAATATGTTGACAAACATCTACAGAAACATGTGAGACAACGTCCATCATATTTAAGAGACTCAACTCAGTTACTGAATCTTTTGGAAAACCTTGTGTGGGAGAAAAATTACATCTTGGCCACATGTGATGTAACAGCCTTGTACACCAGCATACCTCACAAAGAAGGAATTGAGGCAGTTAAATTCTATTTGGAAAAAGATACTAAGATCCCAACCAAACAATGTGACTTTATCCTAGACAGTATCGACTATATCTTAAATCACAATTATTTTTGTGAGGATAACAAATTTTACCGACAAGTGTGCGGGACAGCGATGGGGACCAGGTTCATGCCAAGCTATGCGAATTTATATATGGCAAAACGAGAAGAAATCTTCTGGGAATCTTGCCCAGCTGGCACGGACCTGGTTCTCTATCGCCGGTATATAGACAATATAATTATTGTCTGGAAAGGATCACAAGAGGATCTCGAATATACTATTAACATCATGAACAAGAACATAGCCAATTTGAATTTCACATATGAATGGAGCCGGAAAAAACTCACATATTTAGATCTGGTAATAGAGGTGAAAGGAGGAAAAATAGAAACATCAACATATTTCAAAAAAGTGGACAGCAACAACTATGTCCACAAGACAAGTTGCCATCATACAAAGTGGAAAAATAACATTCCGAAGGGACAACTTATGAGAATGAAGAAAAACTGTTCCATGCCATCTAAGTGGGAAGAACAAGCACAAATAATCAAATTGAAATTTATGGAGAGAGGCTATAACGAAGAACTTCTGGACCAAACAATACAAGAAGTGAATGAAATAGAAAGGAAAGATCTAACCCATTATAAAGAGAAAACAAGTGGAATAAAAATACCGATATCCTCAATGTCCCTCTAATAACTGAATACAGTGAGAATAGTCGAATTATCGAGAATATTTTCCGGAAACATTGGAACTTACTCAAAGACGATGATGTTCTAGGAGATAAAATACCCAGTAATCCCAGATTTATATACCAAGAACAAGAACAAAAATCTAAAAACTCAACTAGCTCCAAATATACAGAGGAAGAGGCCTCCAGTAATCAAAGATGCATTTGGCAGAGATGTGGTAGGATTTTTTCCATGCCACACATGTAAAGCATGCAAGTGCGGAGAAAAAAGTGCTGAATTTTATTCTTTTAACACCAAAAAGAAATATAAAATAAAAAATTTCAGCCGGTGCCAGGACAAAAACGTGATCTACCTACTCCAATGTCCCTGTGGTCTCCAATACGTTGGACAAACGTCGAGACCACTAAGGTACAGGATACGTTAACACCGCCTAGCCATTGAAAAACTTAAAGAAGACACCGCTCTCTATAAACACTTTCGGAGAAACACTAAGGTGATATTAAAACATTGAAGTATATAGGGATTCAAAAAGTGCCAAAAATCTGGAGAGGAGGAAATCACGAGAAGAGGCTATTAACGGAGGAAGCAAAATGGATTTTCTATTTAGATTGTCTGCACGCAAGAGGCCTAAATAATAAAGAAGACTTATTCCACCTCTTAAAACTTGACTAAAAGAGAATCATGATTTTTAAGGGACATGTTTAACCTTACTAGTCCCTCAACAAAGTGGTTTTCAACAAAAAATGTATCTTTTCTTATATAAAGAATTTTTGTCTCTCTCCTTCTGAACCAAGAAACAATTCAAATAAAGTGCTTGATTATAGAACTTCTGCTCAAATCTATACTGCTTCACTAGAAGTGGATTGTCCAACATATTTATACAAATCCCCTATTTACATTGGCCAGATTGAATATGGAACTTTACACTTTATACTTCTAATTGAAATTGAGTTTGGGAAAGTGGTCTCTCCCAAAAACAAAATCATCCACTCACCCTCTATCTGTGATTTTAATAGTAATATCACTTTGGTTGTTACATCATTAACAACATCCAACTAGCTGCCTTATAATAGTCCAAACTGAAGTCCACATACATAAGTACCATATTAAGATACACAAGTTACCATGAATATAAATACTCATACCTATATAAGACATATATATTCAACATGAGTTGAGTCCACAATCTAAGGTTTAAAAACTTGTAGTAGTTCAACTTATTGATCTTAGAAGAGTATTTTCAAGTTTACATCATTTTAGAATATCCAATTTTAGATTACAACAACTATCCACGAATAGACTTGAAACGATTATCTTAAGTTTAAATTCTCCTCTATGCCCACATAACATATTATGAATCCAGTAAGATTAACATCCACCTGCTGTCAGATATACTACTAAAAGTATGGATTTAATGCACCAAGTTGGTTCCCAAATATGAGCAGTTTAGTTCTTTGTCTTATAAGCTTGAAATGAGATTACACTTTTATAGGTAAATTATAGTAGTCACTTTTAAAACAACTCATTTTGTTATTAATCACTCTGACATATTTTTCATTGGATCAGCCTCAAATACCATGACAATGAGAAATACATTGTAAATGAAGGAATTAAATATTTACTATAATATCTGTATATGTAAACAAGATTGCAAAAAGCTGTGTAAAATTGATATTTCTATTCTAATTCATTTGCTCTGATTTGAGCTAGAGATTATTCTATAGCAAAAATAATACTCTCAAATTAGTTTCTAAACAATAACAAGTTTCCTTAACACCACACCAATGGGGTTACATATTGAAAGCCTATGTCTTTTCTACTATGGATCAGTTGCTATAATATCGCAACAAGCTTATATTAATACTACTTTCAATACTGACTGTGTATGGAAATTAGACAGCATTGGCCTTTTCTGTTTATATACTTACTCAGCGTAACCCCATTGATTATCAATGGGGTTACATATTGAATGCCTATCGCCTAGATTTAGAGTTCTGCGATAGCCGTCAAAAGCAGCGTTAAGGGGTCCTAACGCTGCTTTTGGCCGCCCGCTGGTATTTAGAGTCAGGTAGGTAAAGGTCTAACGCTCACTTTCAAGCCGCGACTTCTCCATACCGCAGATCCCCTTACGACAATTTTGTATCCTATCTTTTCAATTGGATCTTCCTAACGCCGGTATTTAGAGTCTTGGCTGAAGTGAACAGTAGACCCTCTACCGACAAGACTCCAGCCGCAGAAAAAAGTCAGTAGTTAAGAGCTTTCTGGGCTAACGCTGGTTTATAATGCCTGGGACATGCATAAGGCTATCCTAAGGAAAAAGTAACATGTAATATGGGTAGACTTGATGGGCCTTTTTGGTTCTTATCTACTGTCAAATTCTATGTTTCTATGTTTCTATAATGCTCTTAACTACTGTGCTCTAAAGTACACTAACACCCATAAACTACCTATATACCCCTAAACCGAGTTCCCCCCACATCGCCGCTACTATAATACATTTTTTTAACCCCTAATCTGCTGACCGCACACCGCCGCCACCTACATTATCCCTATGAACCCCTAATCTGCTGCCCCTAACACCGCCGACCCCTATATTATATTTATTAACCCCTAATCTGCCCCCCTAATGTAGAGTAGGTGTTATTAGCTTAAAATTCTTGTAATCTTTTTTTATTTTTTGTAATTTAGTGTTTGTTTGTTTTTTTGTAATTTAGTTTAGTTTATTTAAAGGGACAGTCTAGGCCAAAATAAACTTTCATGATTCAGATAGAGCATGTCATTTTAAACAATTTTCCAATTTACTTTTATCACCAATTTTGCTTTGTTCTCTTGGTATTCTTAGTTGAAAGCTTAACCTAGGAGGTTGATATGCTAATTTCTTAGACCTTGAAGCCCACCTCTTTCAGATTGCATTTTAACAGTTTTTCACCACTAGAGGGAGTTAGTTCACATATTTCATATAGATAACACTGTGCTCATGCACGTGAAGTAATCTGTGAGCAGGCACTGATTGGCTAGACTGCAAGTCTGTCAAAAGAACTGAAAAAAGGGGCAGTTTGCAGAGGCTTAGATACAAGATAATCACAGAGGTTAAAAGTATATTAATTTATAACTGTGTTGGTTATGCAAAACTGGGAACTGGGTAATAAAGGGATTATCTATCTTTTAAAACAATAGAAATTCTGGTGTAGACTGTCCCTTTAATTGTAGGTAATTGTAGGTAATTTATTTAATTTATTTATTGATAGTGTAGTGTTAGGTTTAATTGTAACTTAGGTTAGGATTTATTTTACAGGTAATTTTGTAATTATTTTAACTAGGTAGCTATTAAATAGTTATTAACTATTTAATAGCTATTGTAGCTAGTTAAAATAAATACAAAGTTGCCTGTAAAATAAATATAAATCCTAAAATAGCTACAATATAATTATTTGTTATATTGTAGCTATATTAGGGTTTATTTTACAGGTAAGAATTTAGTTTTTAATAGGAATACTTTAGTTAATAAGAGTTAATTTATTTCGTTAGATTAAAATTATATTTAATTTAGGGGGGTGTTAGGGTTAGGGTTAGACTTAGCTTTAGGGGTTAATACATTTATTAGAGTAGCGGTGAGGCCGGTCGGCCGATTAGGGGTTAATACTTGAAGTTACGTGGCGGCGATGTTAGGGAGGGCAGATTAGGGGTTAATACTATTTATTATAGGGTTTGCGAGGCGGGAATGCGGCGGTTTAGGGGTTAATAACTTTATTAGAGTAGCGGCGAGCCCCGGTCGGCAGATTAGGGGTTAATAGGTGTAGGTAAGGTAGCGGCAATATTGGGGAGGGCAGATTAGGGGTTAATAAATATAATATAGCTGTCGGCGATGTTAGGGGCAGCAGATTAGGGGTACATAGGTATAATGTAGGTGGCGGAGGTGTCCGGAGCGGCAGATTAGGGGTTAATAATATAATGCAGGTGTCAGCGATAGCGGGGGCAGCAGATTAGGCGTTAATAAGTGTAAGGTTAGGGGTGTTTATACTCGGGGTTCAAGTTAGGGTGTTAGGTGCAGACTTAGAAACTGTTTCCCCATAGGAAACAATGGGGCTGCGTTAGGAGCTGAACGCTGCTTTTTTGCAGGTGTTAGGTTTTTTTTCAGCCCAAAATGCCCCATTGTTTCCTATGGGGGAATCGTGCACAAGCACGTTTTTCAAGCTAGCCGCTACCGTAAGCAACGCTGGTATTGAGAGTTGAAGTGGCCGTAAATATGCCTTTACGTTCCCTTTTTGGAGCCTAACGCAGCCCTTCAGAGAGCTCTAAATACCAGCGTTGTTTAGAAGCAGCGCTAGAAAAAAAAGACGCATAGCTAACGTACCCCTTCAGCAGCAAAACTCTAAATCTAGGTGTATGTTTTTTCAACTATGGGTCAGCCGATATAATATCTCAACAAGCTTATAAAAATACTGCCTATGGAAATTAGACAACATCTGCCTGTTCCGTTTATATACTTATTCTGCTTGGTAATAACGGATTGCGTGCGAAAATGTATTAGAAATATCTGTGTGCTTTAAATATATGATGTTTAGCAATAACAGATTTCGTTAAACCATCATCCAATCAGATTGAAGGTTCTGAGCACACCTCCGGTTCAGCCAATAATAAACCGGCTCTGGCCCAAGCCCCTTGAAACTGAGATCCAATTACTATAGGAAACCATAGCGAGCTTTAGAGATATCATAACATAGATAAACACTCACGTAATGAAACAAACATCTATACATAGATCACCTAAGAATAAAAATATCTTTTAGTTACAACACAAAGTTTTACTCTACAATTTTTAATTTACAAAAAAAAGTTTAAATGATTTTGCTTAAACCCAGAAAGATTTAGTTTTACTTCCGGTGCAACCGCACAGGTGCTAATTTACCTGCTACTTAGTAAGGTATATAATAACCTTACTCCACATCAAAAACCAGTCTTGATAAAGGTCAGTGAGGACCGAAACGCGTTGACTGGTTACTGGTAAGGAGCATTTTAATTGTGTTAAACTTTATAGAAACCCTCTGCACTATATATTTTTATTCTTCCCCTGACAGGTAAGGGACACCTACCTTGGATAAAGCATTGGGACCCATTCATTTTGCATATTACTTTACAGAGGACTATTGCATTTTTGTTTGAAATGGGATTTATATTTAGGATAGACTGCTAGCGAGACTTTCTAATTTTACCACAGTTTGGTCTTATTCCAATTAAAACTGCATCACCATCTGTTAATCCCAAACCACTAACGGACATTATTTAACAATTTTGAGGTTGTCAGCCCAGTGGTCTCTGGTACCGGAGATCCTCTTTGCAGTTTCCAATCAATTTGCTGCTAATCAATTGTGTTTTAAACAGTTTTCAATATCTTATTAGTGTGTTCACTATATTTTCACATTATTGTTTGTTTATTTTTGATCAACTTATGTGCAATGTTATTTGGAACTTGAGTATCACCCCTGCATTTTCCACAACACTTAAATTTTAATTAATCACCGTAAAGTTCTTTTATCCACTACCAACATACGTTGTCTTTAATTGCAAGTATTCACTCAAGGTATTTTTGTCACAATCCATATTAGTTTAGGAGCATTTTTCTACACTTATAACCCACCCCTGCATTAATTATCTGCATAAACACATAAATAAAACCCATGTTGTCATCCGGGATTTATTCCCTTCCCGTTATATATTTTCGGCTTTTTAGAATTTCCCCATCCACCACCTCTCATCAATTTACTACACCAAACTACATACAATTATATACATTTATATATTCTTTACTGAGCTTCCTTTTCACATTATTTGTCATATTGGAGTCCAATATTAAGTGCCTCCTTCAAACCATTTCGAAACACTCCAACTATCATTGGCCTCAAGTTCCACACCACCCGCAAGCCTTTGTTATTTTAAATTTGTTACCTGAGCTTTTCAGGATTATGTATTAATGGTTTTATTAGTATTGTAACATGGATCCATGAATTGTTGCTGTTTTTAATCCTAGTGTAACAGCACTTATTAGAATTGTATCAAATTGTGTATTAGCACCTACAGAATTGTATCAAATTTGTATTAAATTGTATTAAATTGTACTTTTTATAGACTTATTGTTACTGGTATTTGTTGTTCTGATCCTGCACCCAGCCTACTTTTTGTTTGGCGCTCTGATATACTTTTATTAACTAGGCGAATGTATAGCAAGCTAGTCCTAATTTTTCTTTTGTTTACTCATGTGATTTTGCTTTTTTCTTTCTGTATTTTATTTCAAAATCAATAAAAATTATAATAAAAAAAAAAATTGCATGCTCTATCTGAATCAAGAAAGAAAAAAAAAATTGGGTTCAGTATCCCTTTAAACTGTCCCCACTCATCTCATGCATCTATGACATTACTGATGACATCACACATGACATTATCATTAATAACAGTAGTATTATATATGTGTACACCTTTATTAACTTTTGCAAAAGTACAGGTAATGCCACTAGAGAAATGTGTGGTTTTGAAGGGTGAGCATGGGCTTTATGTGGGAGAGAGGGGATGACAGGATGATCACGATGTGTTCAAGGGGGGAAGGGACTAAAAGGGTGAGCAAGGGCTGGCAGGGTGCTGAGCTAGGAGGAGGTGGTGCGTAACAGACAGTGGGTGAGGAGGGTGCTGTGCATAAGAGAGAGAGAGGAATAGGAGGGTGTAAGGCAGAATGTGAAGTAAAGGGGTTAAGATGAAGCTGTGTGAGAGGGTGAGGGGGGTAGTAGATATATCGTAGCTTTGAAGAGTGGTTATGGAGGTGGCTAAAATGATTAACAGAAGCTGGTGTTTAATCTTTAGTTGCATTAAGAGGATGAATAGGGTGTGGGAGAATGGTTACTGAGAAGATGAGTTAGAGGGAGTAAGATGTAAAGAAATGTGTCTGGGGGAAAGTGAGGTTCGAGTGTGAGGAGGAGATTGTGTGTAAGGTGGTTGCATGAGGAGGTTGTTGCATGTGAGGAAGAGGGGGAATGAAAAGTTTATGTAAAGGAGAGTGAACTTAGATTATGCAGATTATACTATATAACATATCATTGAGGATGTCATCAACTATTTCATCTGTGATTTCATCAGTGGTGTCATTGATGATGTCCTGATTTTTTTTTTCTTTTTCAAATACTGTCATGATTTGTTATTTTAATCTAAAATGATATAAAATGAGTTTGTCAGGAACATTCTATCTATCCCCATACTCAACATACAAACAGCAAGGTGAGGTAAGGAAGTCTGCTGAGACACAGCACTGAACCCTTACTTTACCTAATTACTATATATAACAAATAGTTACCACTCCCCTTCCCAATGAGGAAAATGTCCATTTGAATTATGTAGAAATTGATGACATGGTTACTTACAAATTCAAACAAACATAAATCTGATGAACAGAATGACTGCTATATCATTTTATACCATGTTAAGGCAATGGATTATACATATTTAATACATATGATTAAATTATTGTATGTTTATAGGGAGCATAAAAAGCAATGTCAGAACATAACAAGTTGGTATTCTATTACAATTAAATAAAATGCAATACTTTTCACAAGGTTTTTAAATGAAATTCAATTAAAGGGATATCAAAAATGTATCCATAGATAGGGCTAAAATCACAATGTTTAAAAATAGAGTGCATATAGTCTGGGGCTGGTTACCCGATGCATTATAAATGGCTCTGCCACAGTCCCTTGCTTCCTCAGAGATCTTGCTTAATGGGATCATCTCTTATCAAATTAAAGATAACATTCATAAGCTTCAGCTGCTGGTAATTCAATTTATTAGGAATGATGCCCCCATTTCTTTTTCAAAGAGGAACTCCTATTTCTCACACATAAACCATATAAGAACACTAAGAAGGACACATAACAAACACTATACACAATACAATAATTCTTGTTATAACATTGAATATAGCAAATATTAGTAAGGTGAGTGTTAAGAATGAGATTTACCTCTTGATAATTGTTTTAAAAAATATTAAACGTTTACTGTTGTGCTAATATACAAAAATTATCATTCTATGCATTCACCTAGCAATCACTTCTAGTCAAAATGTTAATACACTAGTTTAGCCATTGTACCATCTTAACAATAAGATTTTGTAACTATCCTGTTTTGTCCTTTGTTCCAACAATTTAGGAAAAAAAAGCAAAAATGAAGGTTACTTCAAAAATGATGTGCCACAAGGCAGCAAAATATTCCAAAGGATCCACCACTATGTCCATGTCCTGACAGGCAGCATCACAGAGAGGCGTTTACTATACATGCCATTGTTTGGTGATGCTGGTTATAGATAACATCCAGCATCGCTGCCCATATTGACGATGTATAGTAAACAAGCCCTTGGGATATAGCTGCTGTGCCTAACCACTAATAATAAGTACCCCTAAACTGAAGTACCCATGATCGCAAACTAACACTACACTAATAAATATCTAAACTGCGACATTATCCATCTACTCTATTAACCCCTCAACCACTGTATACCCACCACAAGTATCTATCACGTTAAACCCTCAACCAACCCACATACCCACCACAAGTATCTATCCAGTTAACCCTATACCACCACTAGCCCACTGAAAGTACCATCTAATCTTTTAACCCCTATACCGCCACTAGCCCACCAAAAGTACCAATTTAATCTACTAACCCATATGTCTGCCACAAGCCCAAGCCCACCACAAGTACCCATATAATCAATTAACCTCTATATTGCCCCTAGCCTACACTATAAACCCCTAAACCACCACAACCCCCAATGCAAATTAACCCTACTCTACCTAACACTTAAACTAAATCCCGTTACTAAAAAATTTAAAAAGTCTGTTACAAAAAACAAAAACAAAAAATGAATAAATTGAAAAAAAAAGAATAACATTATACCTAACAATAACCTGCATGTCTCATAAAAAATTAAACCCACCCAAAACAAAAAACAAAACCCTAAACCTTACACTAAATTTAAATTGCATTAGCCCTTAAAAGGACATTTTATAGGGCATTGCCCTAAAGTAATTACAACTATTTTACAGTAAAATAAAGAACACTCCCCCTCCTCTACAATACAAGTAACCCCCAAAATATTAAAGGCTAACTACAAAATTTAAATTTAAAGTAAAAAAAAAACTATTTTTTTTAAAATTACCCTAAAAAAACCCCGCTAAATAAACACAGAGGTTAAACTCACCATCTTAAAATCCAGCTCCTCTTGATCCAACATTGGGCCTTCTTCATCCATGCATGGTCCAGTCGCAGGGGGCCCATCTTCACAATGATGGAAGCTGACTTCTAGAATGCCTCTTCTGCCACCGCCAATCCACAATCTTCATCCACGTTGGAGCCCTCTTCATCCTTCTTCACCCCAAAGACAGGGGTCCATATATTTATATTTAAAAAAATAAACAAGAAATAAAATATAAACTTTAATTCATATCCAATACTTAAAATGAAATTTATTATGCATGATCATGCACTTTATTTTTACATTATAGTTTAGCCTTGTATTGATATTTAAAAGGGTATGCATTGCCATGTAAATAGCATATTATTTTACTGATAACAGATATATATGTTAATATATATTTATGTTATTGTCAGTAGTATTAAATTATATTATTACATAACAGGCATGCAGTTATGTAGAAATACAATTGTAATTATACTGTCTATAATAAACAAATAATAAGCATAACAAGCAACCTTAACTACATTTTAATTTTTATTCAAAAACTAAAATAATATGCATTCTACATAACAATGCATAATTGTAAATATTGAATATATATGTGTTGGGCCTTAGCATCTACAGTTAGTATTAGGTTATGGCATTTTAGGGGTTAATATAGTTGTTTATATATAATAAATGTTCAAATGATATGCTTAGTCATTTACAATGCATATCGTTTAAAGTATTGTATATATAGAGAGAGTAATAGGTATTTAATTTTTAATGTTGGTTTCTTTTATTTTAAACATAAACATATTTTATATATATATATATATATATATATATATATATATATATACAGGGAGTGCAGAATTATTAGGCAAATGAGTATTTTGACCACATCATCCTCTTTATGCATGTTGTCTTACTCCAAGCTGTATAGGCTCGAAAGCCTACTACCAATTAAGCATATTAGGTGATGTGCATCTCTGTAATGAGAAGGGGTGTGGTCTAATGACATCAACACCCTATATCAGGTGTGCATAATTATTAGGCAACTTCCTTTCCTTTGGCAAAATGGGTCAAAAGAAGGACTTGACAGGCTCAGAAAAGTCAAAAATAGTGAGATATCTTGCAGAGGGATGCAGCACTCTTAAAATTGCAAAGCTTCTGAAGCGTGATCATCGAACAATCAAGCGTTTCATTCAAAATAGTCAACAGGGTCGCAAGAAGCGTGTGGAAAAACCAAGGCGCAAAATAACTGCCCATGAACTGAGAAAAGTCAAGCGTGCAGCTGCCAAGATGCCACTTGCCAACAGTTTGGCCATATTTCAGAGCTGGAACATCACTGGAGTGCCCAAAAGCACAAGGTGTGCAATACTCAGAGACATGGCCAAGGTAAGAAAGGCTGAAAGACGACCACCACTGAACAAGACACACAAGCTGAAACGTCAAGACTGGGCCAAGAAATATCTCAAGACTGATTTTTCTAAGGTTTTATGGACTGATGAAATGAGAGTGAGTCTTGATGGGCCAGATGGATGGGCCTGTGGCTGGATTGGTAAAGGGCAGAGAGCTCCAGTCCGACTCAGACGCCAGCAAGGTGGAGGTGGAGTACTGGTTTGGGCTGGTATCATCAAAGATGAGCTTGTGGGGCCTTTTCGGGTTGAGGATGGAGTCAAGCTCAACTCCCAGTCCTACTGCCAGTTTCTGGAAGACACCTTCTTCAAGCAGTGGTACAGGAAGAAGTCTGCATCCTTCAAGAAAAACATGATTTTCATTCAGGACAATGCTCCATCACTCGCGTCCAAGTACTCCACAGCGTGGCTGGCAAGAAAGGGTATAAAAGAAGAAAATCTAATGACATGGCCTCCTTGTTCACCTGATCTGAACCCCATTGAGAACCTGTGGTCCATCATCAAATGTGAGATTTACAAGGAGGGAAAATAGTACACCTCTCTGAACAGTGTCTGGGAGGCTGTGGTTGCTGCTGCACGCAATGTTGATGGTGAACAGATCAAAACACTGACAGAATCCATGGATGGCAGGCTTTTGAGTGTCCTTGCAAAGAAAGGTGGCTATATTGGTCACTGATTTGTTTTTGTTTTGTTTTTGAATGTCAGAAATGTATATTTGTGAATGTTGAGATGTTATATTGGTTTCACTGGTAAAAATAAATAATTGAAATGGGTATATATTTGTTTTTTGTTAAGTTGACTAATAATTATGCACAGTAATAGTCACCTGCACACACAGATATCCCCCTAAAATAGCTATAACTAAAAACAAACTAAAAACTACTTCCAAAACTATTCAGCTTTGATATTAATGAGTTTTTTGGGTTCATTGAGAACATGGTTGTTGTTCAATAATAAAATTAATCCTCAAAAATACAACTTGCCTAATAATTCTGCACTCCCTGTATATATATATATATATATAAGAGGTAGATTATTGGAGTCCAGCACCATAAATTTAAATAGTAGTTTTCAGCCTGTGTGCCCGTCATTGTGGAGTATCAACTAAACTCCAAAAGATACAGTCCATATGTAGAATGGTGCTGGACTCCAATTATCTACCTCTTGCTTATGAAATCAGTAGAGCCACGAGCACCTGCAGTGAGTGAAAATACAATGCAGGGTAAACAACCATCTATGTTTTACTATTCAGACATTGATGCAGCACGCATCACTTCCCTAGCCCTGGGATCAAGGAACTTTTTAAGGGATACTGCTGAAGTAGATATTAAAAAGGAATATGAAAGAACAAAAAGAAAGCTGATATCCCTGGAACTACACTCTTTTACTCTTGCACAGTACTATCGAATTAAAAGGATCCCTAGGGGCTTAAGGGTTAAACTGAGACCCACCATTTTGGCTAACAATGAATTTTACAAAAACAAGTTTGAGAGCATATTAAACAAATGCTCATTTGATTTGATTGTCCTGACTGTGGAATGTCTACAAACAGAAATTGAAAAACAGAAAAAAGCTGTACAGGATACAGAATGAGTCATGGAAACTAAACTTACCTTGGAAATGTTAAAAACTACTAAAGATGAAGTTGATGCACTACTGTCACAATATCGCCTGGACCTTGAAGAGAGGAAAAGGGTTAAATTTGTGAGAGACAAGTTGATTACGCAAATCACAGAGTATACCATTGGTCACATGACAATGCGTCAAGATCACATGAGGGCCCACACTGGAGGAGAACGCTGAGAACAACAACGGATCAAGATCAAGATAAGGCTGAAAGTACATCATCGGGGGAAAGTTTTTTTGACTCCGGTTCAGAAGGAGACACATGGGGGGAGGGCAGAAGCACCGCTGACCAGAGAGAGCTAAGGATGAGTACATGCAGTGCATGGAATCAACAGCGGTAACCCCACAGGCCGCACAGACAGCAGAGAGTAGGGAGATACCGACGGGGCATGAGGAGGTAATAACACAGATAGATGAACTGCCCAAAGTTAACTCCCCAGTATCTGAAGAGGAGAATCTTGTTATAAACATTTCCAGATATAAGTTAACTGATAACCAAGTTAGTCTCCTGATGAAAGGACCCTCGTTCTGTCCTGTGAAAGATTATGATGATTTTGAGATTGATAAAGAGCTCTATAAATTTTTCAGGGCATTAAGGTTAAAAGTGATATATGATGGTAATAGCACAGTTAATCTGGGTGATCAAAGTACAATAAATGAAGAGGTAATGCAAAGTGAATGTTTTGATTTGAGAACATTGAATGTGTACAAAAAGTCATCATTTATACCCCCTACAAGTAATTCTAGTATTGAAACTTTTGTTAAGTTTGTCCAACAGGATGTTGCTAATTTAGTAAAAAAAAACAAGATTACAACCATATACTAAACAACATAACCTAACCAAAGGGGAATGGGAGGCTATATCCACTTTAAAAAGCAACAAAGATATCACAATAAAAAACGCTAATAAGGGCGGAGCTATAGTGATATTAGATACTGATTACTATACCCAAGAAATTCTAGAACAACTATCAGATGGGGGGGTTATGAAATACTAGACCACAATCCCCTAGCAGAGATACAAAGTGAGCTGAAAGGAATATTGGATAGGGCCTTGGGACATAATATTATCTCTAAACAAGTTTATGAATTTTTTTTTAATAAATTTCCAATAACATCAATTTTTTATACATTGCCTAAAGTACATAAAAACCTGACACATCTGCCAGGACGCCCTATTGTGGCTTGCACTGATTCTGTGTTTTCCAATACTTCCATTTTTCTAGACAAAATTCTCTTCCCCTTGGTTAAACAGCAAAAACCATTCATTAAAGATACAAATGATTTTTTTTAAAAAACTTGCAGGGGTTGAAATAGAGGATACATGTTTAATCTTTTCACTTGATGTAGTAAATCTTTATACCTCAATCCCCCATGAGGCTGGTTTAACAACTGTAAAAAGATTTCTAAATGAAAGTAGACTATATAATCCATCCCAGATTGATTTTGTTGACAACATGTTGAGACTGATTGTACTGCAATTATTTCCTCTTTCAGGAAACATACTATATGCAAAATCAGGGGACAGCTATGAGCTCCAATGTAGCCCCCTCATATGCCAATTTGTTCATGAGTGGTTTTGAGAAGAAATTTGTCTATAATAGTCAGCCATTCATCAGTAGCTGTAGGCTCTGGTTAAGATATATAGATGATATATTTGGCATATGGGGGGGGGGGCACATTGGAGTCCTTATGGCAGTTTGTTGAGGACATCAATGCCTCAATGGTGGGCATTAGATTCACACTTACATACTCTAGCCAACAGGTTAATTTTCTGGACACTACTGTGTATAAGCAGGGTACAAAGTTGAACACTGATCTTTACACTAAACCAACGGATAGGAACACCTTATTAAGGTATGAAAGTTTCCATCCAGAAACTGTGTTTAAATCCATACCCAGGAGTCAGTTACTCCACACAAAGAGAATAGTCCAGGATCAGGAGATATTGCCAGAAAGATTGAGATCTATGGGCAATAAATTTATCCAAAGAGGATATCCAAAAGACATTGTTACCAGGAGTATTGAGGAGTTAGATAAAAAAAAACCAAGATAAAAAACAACATAAACAAAGTATAATAAAGAATGGTCAAAATAGACTAGTCTTCTCTATGGAATACAGCAATTTGAGTAATGATGTTTTCAGAATAGTAAGGAAATATTGGCATTTATTGTCAAAGTATAATCCAAAAGTTGAATCTTTTAAATTACCCCCTATGCCTTCATATGGAAGGGTTAAAAATCTTAGGGACAATATTGTTAAAGCTGATGTGGGTACCACTAAATCTTCCAGTGTTAATTATCTAACCACACCAAACAAGGGATGCTACCCCTGCCTCCATTGCACCCAATGTAATTCTATAATAAAAGGAAAATTATTGGCGCCGAATGATAAAAGGAAACAATATACCATAAATGGATTATATACATGTCAGACTAATTACGTAATTTATTTACTTAAATGCCCATGTGGGCTTTGTTATATTGGCGAGACCACTCAGGCCGCCAGGGATAGTTTTATTCAACATAAGGCCTCTATTAAATCTAAAGACCTGTCACTACCAGTATCTGCACATTTCACACTTATGGGACATACAGTTAGCCAACTCCGTTTTCAAATAATAGACCATATCCCCATTCACAGAAGAGGGGGCAATAGGGAATTAAAACTGAAGCAAAAAGAAGTATGGTGGATCAAACGTTTAAATACTTTACACCCCTGTGGTCTGAATAGGGACTATGATTTATATCTGTTTTTATAAGATTTTCTAGCATTTTATGTACTCTGGTACCACTAGGGGGCTCTAAGGTAATGAAAGTTGGAATACCTGGACAGGTATGAGTTAACCTAATAAGTATGTAGTACTGAACCCTGATTGGCCCAGATAACCTTTTTAAATGTCTGTTTAATTGTTTTTTTAACTATGCATGAATAAGGACCATGTAGGTCCGAAACGTTGCCTTTTTTATGGTTGTTATACCAAAATAAAAAGAATTTTTCACCTTTAAGAAGCAAGATTGTACTGTGGTGCTGGCACACATTCTACATATGGACTATATATATATATATATATATATATATATATATATATATATATATATATATATATATATATATATATTTGAAATAATAAACACAGCAAGCAGCAATAAATCCCTTTTAAGATATATACAATAATTTAAAGAATCTACATTGTACATGACAGTGCATATTTTGTCAAAGAGATGTGGAGGGTCGGCAAAACCTTGCCGGCCTAGCTAGGATCCTGGAACTAAACACTGGACTGGAGTTGAGTGCTTCTTAAAAGGGGTGCCAATCAAGCAGGGAACAAGTGATGAAGTTTCCCTTTTAGTATATTGTTGACAATTTGATGAGGCACCTGGAGATACCATTTGTTTGGGGTTCTACCTTCTAGGAAGAATGAGAAACACTTTAAGATACACTGGACTGGAACTGAAGTATCCCCCATTCCCCCAGAAGGTAGCACTCCCAAACAAGTGGTGTCCCGAGGTGCCTCTTCAAATTGCTGACAACATACTAAAAGGGCAACTTGATCCCCTGTACACTGTTTGATTGACACCCCTTTTAAGATGCACCAGACTAGGTGTCAATTCTGGTCTGGCAATCAGTTCCAGGAGCCCGGCTAGGTCAGCTTTTAGTGCATCTCAGTGACACATCATTTAAACATTGTTATTATTTTTAGCGACATAGTTCCTATAGATATAATGAGGAGGTTTTTTATTTTGTATACTTTATTATAGTCAGATAGTTTGCAGACTGTAGGCAGTATGTGGGAGTTAGCTGGGGCATTCCAGGGGAATGCAGTTCAGATAAGATGTAAGTGTAGACAGCATTAGGGACTTAGCTAGCATTCCAGGAACGTGTAGGTTAAGCATGATGTAGGTGTCAAGGGAAGGTATCTGGGTGGTGCAAGGGAAGTGTAGGTTTTCTCTGACGTAGGTGTAGTAGGTTGGTGGGAGGTAGCGAGGTAGAGCAGGGGGAGTGTAGCTTAGATTTGACGTATGTATAGGCCTTCAGAGGGAGTTAGCAGGACGGGCTAGGGGGAGTAGGCTGAACTTTGATTCAGATATATTGACATTTCCATGTCGGCCTGTCGATTTTTTAAATATCTGGGAATAAAAGAGAAACCCATTATGGGATCATTGGAAAATCATCATATCTTGTTTTTGTATCATATCTTTTTTTCAGACTTTATTTTACTAAAAACTCCCAGTCAGAATTTATACCTTTTGGTTTTCATTTCTGAAGGTTAACTATCCAATAGGCTTCACATTTTGAAAGAGATTGCTCAACATATTCAATAGCTTGGAATGAGATGTGTGTCAAAAGGATTTGAATGGGACTGAAAATAAGGTAAATAATGAATACACTGTTACATGTTAAATGAGATTGGGTTTCATATGTCATCCCAGTTACACTCAAAGTGAAAGTGTTACCTCTCTTGACATGCTTGCTGCATTTACAGAGATTATGCCTACAGGGAAAGAATCCTTTATAGTACATAAAGCTATGCCTATAAGTTGTTTTATTATCTGCAAAATATCTATTAAGAATAGTTCCCATGGTGTCTCTTCACGACAAATCCACAATTAGAGTCCAGCACTTTGCATATCTTAGGACCAGCATGTAGGATGGCCAGATTATTTTTGAAAATGTTGCATGTGTTGTAATATTCATTGCTATACTTACTCATGAAAAGACAATGACTGCTTTTGCACCTTATATCTTTCCTTTTGTTATGATTGGCTAATAAAACATTTCTGTCCAAAATAGCCACCTAATCTTTGATTGTATTTAAAGTTTTCACCTTATATCCCCTTATCAGTCTACTTGTAAAATCTTCCACTTGTTCTATATATGACTCAAAGCTTGTGCAATTTATGTTAATGCACATATACATAAAGCTTTGTAGCAGGTGGCATGTGTCTGCTCTAAGAATAGTATTACCTGTGATCTATAAGTAGCCATGCAATTGTAGATCTAAACATTCTATATTGTTTTAATTAGTATGAAATACAAATTTCAAATTGTGTTGATTATCAATAAATTTGGTTTAATACATTAGAAAATTGTTCAAAAATAAGATCCTGATCTAATTATGCACTGTTTTGTGTGCCATTTCTTGATTGTTTGCTTGCGTTTTTTTCTTCAATATGTATGTTCCTTTTCATGCTTTCTGGTTTGATAAAAAAGTATGACTAAAATAGTACTTCTAATCCATGTAAACTGAAAACAACTACAATTTAATTAGAATGTTTTGCAATTAAGTGAGTGGTTGTTAATCTAAAAAAATATATGTTCAAACAAATAAGGCAGTCACTATTAAAATGACTGTAAGCACCTTGAATTGTTTTTTTTTTTAAATCTTTATTTATAGCCAGCAGAGGATACAGTAAACTACATAATCACATCGCCAAAAAAAAGAAAAAAGAAAAGAAGGAAGCACAATTTAACAATTTTCGACATTAAAGAAAATTCTACCAGGAAATAACTTCCATAATAAGCTGAATACCCTGCTGGGATTTTGTTTTAGTTTTATACATCTAAACAACATAAACAACCTAGGCATTCTAGGGCCAAATAACCTTAAGGTTTTCGAGATAGTGAAGGTAATACAATCATGTCCTCTCTCGAGGGATCATAGACATCTCATTTCCTGTCAAACTGAAAATTCAAAACCAAAATCATCTTGAGAGCGTCCTAGTTATGCTAATTATATTAAACAGTTAAATATCACACCTGGAGCAAAACAGAACACAGCACCCTCCCCCTATGCTCTCCTGTTATCTAGTGAGCAGTGATATCGATCTTGCATCATCTTCAGGGATCCTTGACCGGCCCGTACTGGCCACACACACACAGTCACTCAAACACACTTGAACCGCATCACAATGATAACGGCAAAACCACAACAAAAGAGAAAAAAAAAAAAAAAAAAAAAAAAGAATAAGAGAGGGAAAAAGAAATAAGTGGTGACCCCCTGTCCTTACTCCTCATCGAGCCCCGCCATGCTCCCTAAGTCATTGTCAGAAACAGCTGCCCATCCTTGAGGAAACCGGCCTATTAGGATATTTTGGGAAACAAAACTGGATTTACTGATATAGCTGATCAATTGCCTTTGAATATTAATTGGAAATACTTTAATTACACCCTCCCATTTATGTAGGAAGAGCTGGATCTGCTCATTATTTAGATTTTGTATATTATATTGTTCCATTATTATTTGTCTAGTGACTGCTTTCTTGAATTCTGAAAATTTTGGTGCATGTATCGCTTTCCAATTTTTTAAAATAATGTTACGGGCTAAAATCAACAATGTGTTGATGAGTTTATAATCCTTACCACCCTTCGCATATTTAATCAGAAATACCATGTCATATGGAGCAATGATTATTCTAGGATTGACTGAGCGCTTAATCCAGTAAATTACCTTATGCCAGAATTGCAGGATCTTAGGGCAGAACCACATACAGTGCAAAATATCTGCACTCCCTATATTACATTTTGTGCAGAAATGGGGTTTTTTGTACCACACAGTCATTTTGCTCGGAGTGATATATAAGTTATATAGTAACTTTAAGTGGGCTTCGCGCCAAGCTGTGGGAACCCAAGTATCGTTAATTAATAAAAAACTATCCTGTATATCCGTAATCTCTATTTCTGGAAAGTATCCTACCCAAATCCGCTGTATATATTTAATTTGTCTAGTCTTATTATGAGTATTTAATATATTGTAAAATGTAGAGATTGAAAATCTTCCGCTTTGATATATTTTTATCCCAGTCGCTAATGGGCCTAAATTCCAATTAGATCTATGTTCTGTTTGAATCCGAGATAAGTAGTGCCATATCTGGAGATAAGCGAAAAAGTCCTTACTCTGAATTCCATATTTAGCTCGGATTGAGTCAAATGTGGCAATTAAATCTGGCTCTATCAGGAACTGTCTGACAAATCTCAAACCTCTCTCCCGCCAACCCTGGAAAACTAAAGTCTCATATCCAGGTTAAAATTCTGGATTTCCTTGTATTGTTAGAAATTCTGTCGCAAATGGGCAAACCTGTATTTCTAAACAATATTTTTGCCAAGCCTTGATGATATTTTTAAATGTTATCAGGTTATCAACATTACAGGGTAAATTCCTGATTGGGCAGTGTAAAATAGTATTTAGATCGAAAGGAGCAATAACACTGGATTCGAGCTGGTATGAGGTGACATATTCCTTTTCGGTAATCCAGTCAATAGCATATTTTAGCAATGTAACCCAATTATAATATTTAATGTTAGGAAACGCTAAACCTGCTGCGGTGTTAGTATACATCAGCCTGTTTAATGCTATCCGGGGCTTACCCCCCTTCCAAATGTATTTAGAGCACATTTGGTTAAATTTCGATATATCTCTATTTTTAAGAAACAAGGGAATATTCTGTAATAAATATAACAATTTAGGAAATAGGATTGTTTTAATTAACATAATACGTTGTATGAGAGAAATTGGGAGATTAATCCAATTATCTAAAGAAATCTGGATTTCCTTAAGGCAGTTTGGGAAGTTCAGAGTGTACCACTTTGAGGGGTTATTACTTAAAACTATGCCAAGATAGTTTATGGACTTAGTTTCTTTAAATGGGTGTTTCACACTACCTTTTGATGGTTTCTTTATCCAGAGTAACTCAGATTTACTTGAGTTGACTTTATAACCTGCTACTGAACCGAACAACGACAGAATTCCCAACAATTTCGGCAGACTGACTTCCAGATTATTTAAAAAAACCAGTACATCGTCTGCATATAATGATACAGTCACCTTATGCCCCCGAATAGTGATACCCTCTAATTGATCACGGAGCATAATAGCTAATGGCTCGAGGGAGATGTTAAATAAGAGGGGGGAAAGGGGACAGCCTTGCCTTGTACCTCTAAAAAGAGAGAAGAAGTCTGTGCATGCATTATTTATAATAATAGCTGAGACCGGGTTACTGTAAATTAACTGAATGAAATTATTAAACTGACCCTTGAACCCAAATTTATCCAGGGCTAAAAATAGATGGCCCCAACTTATGTAATCGAAAGCTTTTTCTGCATCTAGGGTTAGTATGGCAGCATCTCCTCCCCCCTTTTTACCGGGGAAATTATTCCAGAAATAATCCAGAACAAGCATAGTCTTACGGATACTTTTCACTGGATTTCTCCCTTGCATAAAGCCGACTTGATTCTCGTGTATAATATCTCGAAGAACGGGTTGTAATCGAGTTGCTATGATTGATGTTAGTAGCTTATAGTCAGCATTGAGCAATGAGATAGGCCTATACGATTCGACCCTCTCTGGGTCCTTATTTTTCTTTAGAATGAGCGTAACATTAGATGCTGTAAAATACCTAGAACAACTTGACTGTGAACCATAATAGCTATTGAACAGATTACATAAGATTGGGGTCACCTCCTCCTGTAACATTCTGTAAAACTCTATGGGTAGACAATCAGGACCAGAGGCTTTATTAAGGCGAGCTTGTTTAATAGCCACATTTATTTCTTGTAGTGTGATTGGTGAATTTAGCTCTTGTGCATCCTCTGCCGAAATTCTTGGAAGCTTCAACTTGGACCAGAATATTTGACTATCAAGATTATTAGGGGATTCAGCTTTATAGATATCCTGGAAATAGTTAAAAAACACTTTCTTAATGTCATCTGTCTGCGTGTATCGCTTCCCATTCAGCTTTACGGCTGTGATCCAATTACTGCCCTTGGGTTTAGCGATTCTGGCAAGGTATTTTGCGGCTCTACCAGTATACCCTCTATATAGGGCTTTCTGTTTTAAGCCCTCTTGCATAACTTTGTGTTTTAAAAAAATATCGCGTTGGGCTTTGGCTTCGCTATACTTCTTCCAATTATCATTGGATCTAGAGGCAACATATGTATTATAGCGATTTCTCACTGCGTTTGAGAATTGTAATTCTCTCTGCTTTATTTCCTTGTTAAGTCTACATAGATATGCCTTAATGTGTCCTCTAAGGACAGCCTTTGCTGCTTCCCAATAGGTTTCCGGTTTCTCTATATAACTCTCGTTAAATCTATGATATTCTGCCCATTTATTTTTGAGAAAATTCAGGAATTTGCTGTTAGTTACTAAATATTTGGGAAAGAACAAACTGTTATTATTACCCCGCTTGAATATGTTACGGCCAAACTCCAATGAGATAATCGCATGGTCCGACAGGACAATGTCTTTAATATCCGCCTTGCATTCAGACCCCGCCAGACCATCCGTTACTAAGAATATATCAATTCTGGATAGAGACTGATAGCTGGATGATGCACACGTATATGACTTAGTATCTGGATGCTGTAACCTCCAGATGTCTCTAACCCCAAGTTGAGCACATAGCTTTTGAAATATTCGTGTTTTCTTATCTCTCCTATATAAATCCTTCTTCCCGGCTCTATCTAGATTGGGCATGGGTGTTAAGTTTAAACCTCCAACTATAATTAGATTCTGTCCCATGTATCCCAGTAGTTTATTAGTGAGACCATTCCAAAAATGGACATCAACTACATTAGGCCCATATATATTACAAATTATGAAAGGGGTCGCATTAATTTTAATTTGAAGAATTTGGAATCTACCGCCGGGGTCTTGCTCCGTACCAATTATCTCATGGTGTAATTGTTTGTTAATCAAAATTGCCAATCCTTTCTTTCTGTCCTCCCCACCTAATGGAATAACTTCTCCCACCCATTTTGTTTTCAATTTCATGATCTCAGAGTCCTTTAGGTGTAACTCCTGTAACATTACTAAATCAGGTTTATAGATTCCTAGTTGTCTAATAATGGCTTTCCTCTTGATTGGCGAGGTTATCCCGCCAACGTTCCATGAGAGGAGATTTAAGGATTTCCTATCCACATTCATTTCCTTGGCTATTGGGTTGGGCAGGGAGGTCATATCCCATTATTAAGAAAATGGGATGTGATAAAGGGGACAGGGAGGACACAGAACAAGGAGGGAAGAAAAGGAAAAGAAAAAAAAAAAAAAAAAGGGGCCAGGAAAGGAAGATAGTAAAAGAGAAAAAAAGAAAAAAAAAAAAAAAACAAATAAATTCCATCCTACATACATCCACATACTGACCGCATCCATATAGAACCGTATTTAAAATCTCTTCCATAGCGTAAAGATACCAGTATCAACCCTGACTATCTGTCTACTATATATTTTTACTCAGTGTACTCAGCGTATACCCTGTTCATTGCAGAAATCCTGAGCCTCTTTACTATTATTCAAAACTTTTTGAGCCCCGTCCATTAATAGCACCAGCTTAGCCGGGTATACCATCCTGACATTATAGTTTGCTTTTAACAATTTAGAGCAAAACGGGGACATCACTTTCCGGCTTGCTGCCGTCTCACTGGAGAAATCTTGAAAAGTTAAAATTTTATGTTGGTCTATCATCAATGGATACAGTTTCCTGTACTGCCTGAGAAAAATTACTTTATCTTGAAAATTTAAAAACTTCATTACTATGGGTCTAGCAGGAGTATAATCTTTTCTAGCAGAGCGGATTGCCCCTGTTCTATGTATCCTTTCTACGGGTGCCAGAGTGGTAGAATTAATTCCTAAGCTCTTGGGGAGAGTGACCGTTGCAAAATGCATCAGATCTTGATAATTGCTATCTTCTGGAAAACCAATAATTCTTAGATTATTGCGCCTAGACCGGTCTTCCAGATCTTCGAGTCTTTCTTGTAGCCTATCAATCCTTGCAGTATATTCAGCATTGATGGGCTCAGCTAAATTTAACCTGTCCTCAATCTCTGAGATTCTGGTCTCTACCTCTGACAATCGTGTGGAAAACTGTCTTACTTCAGTCATAAGGCTGGATATATCATGCTTGATCTCTGATTTTAGACTATCCAACTGAGGTGTAATTGATTTAGTAATTTGAGCTACCAACTCCTGCATATCGATATGAACCTCACCCTGGGTTTGTGAAATGTCTAGTGTCTGATCAGTACGTTTAGTCATCAATTTCTTTTCTTTCGGTTTGGCAGGCATATTAGGGGAAGAGTGCTGGTTTGTGAGAATAAATTTATCCATATATACAAAGGTTCAGAGAAGCCCACTATTAGGCCACTCATGAGCAATGTGACACACCAGTTATACCCCTATTAAGTTGTGTTTTGACATATACGTGAGGTGTAGAAAAACAAAAAAAAAAAAGTGTCCATAGAACCCAGAGAGTGGTTCCCGGAGATTCTGTGTGTTATACAAGTTGAATTTATGATAAATCAATGTTCCACTTATCAGCTGACAGGCTCTCCCCTGTCCTCATCAAAATGAGGGAAAAATGCTCAATAGGAGTACCCTATAGTTCAGGATATAGACGTGTCCCTCTGGCAATAGACCACTCGGGTAATAAGGCAATTATAACGTTACCCAGCTCCTGTCTCCCCAATTCTGAGTGTGACAGTCATAATACAGGTCAACGTCTCAGCTGATTCTGCCACAGCCCCCACGCCAGAGATATGAAAAAGTACCTTGAGAAAACAGACAGGAGCGCTTGGGTATATGGTCGCTGGACCTTGACTCTTCCTGTGTTCGGATTTTCTGGCTCTCTCAGGAGCCTTCCAGCGACTAAGCTTCCCCTGTCAGGCTCGAGGGCGACCTCCTCTAGCTCGGAGCTCCGAGCAGACCTTGCCTTGCACGGGGCAGAACTATTCGTCAGCACGTGCCGCGGACGCAGCACCACGTACAGCCCAGATTCCTCCGCCAACCAACTGCCGGATCCACTGCTGCCGACTCGGGCCCAGCGCTCACCAGGGAGCGATCGATCACCTCACCTCCAGCGGGGAAACCGGCATCCGGACCCAGTGATGGCAGACCACGGTAAGATGAGCTTTAGCAGGTCCCCTCCTTGGCTGTCAAAATCCACTCTGAGCTCTCGCGATCCAACTTTGTTAGTGCGGGTTATCCCTCAAGAGGTACATTCACAGGAGGCAGCGTGGCTCATAAGTGGATCCGCTTCAAACTACACACCTTAGGCCCTTTGAGTTGCACACTCCAGGTATATTACTAGCGGGTCAGGGATGTGATAAGTAAACCCGCACCTGCTGGCTATTCCTGAGCCGGCATTACTCTGTGATTGGGCCAAAATGTCCTTTTACCGTTTTCCAGGCGGTATGTGTGTTCAAAGAGAAACATTCACAGGGTATGATATTTCTGGATACATAAAGAGAAAGTCAGCTGTATATTGTAACAGTTTGGGTAGTCACTGCTACATTGTAAATTAGGGCTGACACTGTACATTCACGCTACTTTGTAGCAACTTGCTTCAGCCGTGAAGCTTGTAGATACCTATGTCAGACTTCCCCTTCAAGGATCAGTGGATCCAACTCCCAGGCCGGTAAAGAGTCTCCTGGCCAAGGGACACCTGAAGGCGAGAGTAGCTAGTCCAAGCTCGAAGCGGGAGCAGCCCGGCGTGCAGCACCTTGCTTGCTCCTCCCTCAAACGGAAGTCCGCCCATACAGCATTTGAATTGTTTTTTTAATATAAAATGTTTTATATAAAATGTATAGGTATGAGTAGTAAGAAAACTTTACACTTTAATTATTTTGATCATTTTTATGTCATTTAGCTCTGAAAATTGTGGATTTTCTAATTCTAAGAACTGGTCATGCACACTGCAGACTTCTCTAGGCTAACATTGCTGCAGAGCTTTCATTAATTGGCTTCAGCATATTAAAACTGCAAAACAATGCACTTTATACAAACATAACAGATATTTGTTTTGCAAATATCTGAATGAATGTACTAAATAATTTAAAGAAAACTGAAATATACTAACAAAATGTGTTTGTATATATTTGTTTCCTTTAACTTAGGTTTAAAATGTACTATACCTACATGGGGAGCAGCAATTATCCCGACACTTCTTCTTAGACAGTGGGGTGGATTCCCAGAGTCTGCGTAAATGGAGAAGGTCCTTTAGTGCAGGCTCTAGAATCCACAGCACTAAGGCCTCTCTTTATCAAAGGTCTTGCGGACCTGATCCGACAGTGCGGATCAGGTCCGCAAGACCTCGCTGAATGCGGAGAGCAATACGCTCTCCGTATTCAGCATTGCACCAGCAGCTCACAAGAGCTGCTGGTGCAACGCTGCCCCCTGCTGACTTGTAGACAATTGACCGCCAGCAGGGAGATGTCAATCAACCTGATTGTACTCGATCGGGTTGAATTGCAGCGATTCCTGTTCGCCTGCTCAGAGCAGGCGGACAGGGTTATGGAGCAGCGGTCTTTAGACCGCTGCTTCATAACTACTGTTTCTGGCGAGTCTGAAGACTCGCCAGAAACACGGGCCATCAAGCTCCATTTGGAGCTTGATAGATAGGCCTCATATTAGCACAGCCCTACAGTCTGTGAAGAAGGGTTGGGATTAGCGCGGCTCCCCAGTGCACTATAGGTAAGTATAAACCTGCAAGTGACACTGTCACCTGCAATGAAGGAACATTTACATTTGTTTTAATGAAAATTAATGTAAATGTTTCATAGTATTCAGTATTCTTGGCGTTTTAAATTAAACAAATATTGAGTAGTGCAGCAAACCAATATTATGAACATTTTTCAGAATATTCATTACGAATAATACACCATAAACAAATTATTCGCTGCTGCACAAGTCTAATGTTAATTTGATTAAAATGTTTAGATTTGCCTATATTATCCTATAGAAATGTTTTGTAGTTAATTCTGAATTTATTACTCAATCAGTATTTTATGTTTGAATATTTTTATTATCCAATTTCTTGTTCACTTACAATGCAAAAAGATTTTAAACCAATTCTCCAAAAATACAAGCATTAGGATATCAGAAGACAACAATTCCAACACATCCAATTAATATTCCCCCGGTCCCTCCCATATATCTTAATACACTTCATATTTCCAAGGGACACATATTTGAATGTAGAGGGCCCTGCGGGGCAAACCAGATTTCAAACTCTACAAGTCAGCCACTTGTTTTTGGAATCTACTCCAGAAAGGTAGAAAAGAAATAAGAAAAAAAAAAAAAAGAATAGGGTAGGTTGATAGATTCGTATCTCTAATAATGATCAAATAAACATTTAGATTAAAGCAAATCATTTTCCCAGAAGCCCCTATCAACTGAATGGACTCTAGGAAGGATAGAGGGCAAGGGAAAGGAAAGGGGGGGGGAAATAGCATCCCTGCTCCCAGTGATCCTCCGAGACCTACAGGAGATGCTCAGACTCTGTATTTAGGAGTCAAGTTGGGCAATGTGTTCTCCCCTGGAAGATGTCGAGTTACTAATCCAATAGTACAATATCTTCTGAAAAGAGGCCCTATTATTTAAGGTATCCGCTGTGGATTCATACATAGTATAGGTGTAGCAGATTTTATTGTGTATTTCCGACCATGGGGGGTGAACCTACCTTCCAATATTTTGCAATACAGACCCTTGTCACCGTACACAGAATTCTGATGAACGTGTTAAGATATCTATGGAATTTATCTATGTGTTCGTGTAGCAATGCCTGTTGTATAGTGAGGTTAACCTCCTCCTCCAGCAGTTGGCTTATAAGAGCAGAAAGTTTTTGCCAAGTCCCCCGTATCTCCATACTTTCCCCCCACATATGTTTATAGGACCCTAATTCACTGCATCCTCTATAACATAAGTTACTGCCATTTGGTTGCATATGTGCTGTCCTCATTGGGGTTAAATACCATCTAAATATGGTCTTCATGACATTTTCCTTTAAATACATACTAATTAACCCCCTATCAGCTCCCTGGATCATTTCCTCCCATTCCTGTATTTCTTTAAGTATACTCAGGTCTTTCTCCCATGCTACCATTACCATGGATTTAGTTCTGTTTGGAGGTGTCTGCAGTGTTGTGTATATTCTAGAAATATTGTGTTTAGTGCTTGCAAGACTTGTGCCATAGGCCTCTAACACCGTAGGTTTTCCACTCTTTGATTTTTTCAGGAAGGAATGTAAGGAGTAGTTCAAGTGGAGATAAAGGTACCAGTGGAGTTTATTGAATCTCTTTCCTCCCATCCTCCCAGCTCCAACTCCATCTCCAAAAAAACCCAAGTAGCCTCTTCCGATCTCCTCAGGAGACAGGAGTCTTGTGCTAATCTGGCGGCCCAATAGTATTCCAGAAGATCCGGTGCACCCACCCCCTGCTGCTTTGCTCCTACAAACCACCTGTTTCGCTATTCTAGCCAATTTCGGCCCCCCTTATAAAAGCTAGTATTTCAGCCTGTATTTTAATAAGATCAGTCTTGACAAGTTTAATGGGGAGGGCCCTAAAAAGATACAAAATACGCCGGAGCATGTTCATTTTAACTAAAGCCACTCTCCCCATCCAGGAGAAGCCGCACAACCGCCACTTCAAGAGGTCTTTTCTAAGCTGACTAAGGAGTGGGGTGTAATTATATTTGTATAAAAGTTGTATCTGTACCGGGAGATTAATACCCAAATATCTGATTGTTTTGTTAACCCAACGAAACTCAAAGTTAAGTTCAATTATTTTTTGTGTCTGAGGGGGAATCGCCACCGGAAGGAGTTTGCTTTTTTCCATATTTATTTTGTATCCTGATATGTTTGAAAAATCATTCAATACCATATGCAAATTAGGGAGTGATATAAGTGGTTTGGTAATGGTGAGCAGTATGTCATCCGCAAATAAAGATATTTTGTATTCGGATTGGGCTACTCGAATTTCCGATATGTCTGGATGAGCTCCAATTTTGGCTGCCAGAGGCTCAAAACAAAGGGCAAATAGTAGGGGCAACAGGGGACACCCCTGTCTTGTCCTATTCAATATGGGAAAGACAGTGGACCTATAACCCCCCCAAAGTTACTTGGGCCCGAGGATTTGAGTATATTGCCTGCAAAGCAGTCATAAAGGTGCCATCAAAGCCCATCTCTCTCATGACCGCAAGCATGTACATCCAATCTATTCTATCAAACGCCTTCTCCGCATCCAACGATAGGATCAGAGAAGGCGTCTGTGTACTCTCTAAGTGATGAACTAAATTAATCACTCATCTTATGTTATCCGGGGCCCCACTTCATCATCAGGATGAACCAAGTGTGGCATAATCAGTTTAAGGCAATTGGCCAAGATTTTGGTAAAAATCTTAATGTCCTGATTAATTAATGAGAAAGGGCGATAATTTTGGCATTTCTTGTGGTCCTTATCTGGTTTGGGGATCACCACTATCTTTGTGTCCTGGGGGATAGGATAACCCTCCAGGATGAAATTACAAAACTTGGTCAAATGAGGGACAAGTGTGCTTTTGAAAAGTTTATAATATTCCCCTGGGAAACCGTCAGGGCCTGCTGCTTTCCCCAGCTTCAGATCTTTGATAGCTCTTAAAATCTCTTCGGGAGATATTGGGGCATTAAGGATATTTTTTGTTCTATCGTTAGCGAGGTCAGCATGCAGTCACCTAAAAATTTCCCCAACTGAGTCATTGTCTCTGCGTTGTGAGTCACCTTTTCCCCGTCATAGAGTTTGCCATACAAGTTTGCAAAGGTATCTCCTGGGGGTGGGAGGTCAGGACACCCGTCTCCATTTCTATCAAGGGTATAGCCGACACCTTACATCTTTCCCTAATTCTATTCACGTAGATGAAGTAGTGTGATTTGAGCCGCTGTGCTGCCCTTGCCCCTTGTGAGTTTAATATTGTTGCTAGGCAATGTTTTTTGTCTTGTAGGGCACACAACATCGCTAGTCTTTTAGTTTGTGTTGTCTCTCTAATATTTCAATTTCTTTGTGGAGTTGTTCTATGTGGGTTCTATATTTCTTATTAATTTTAGCTTTAAGTTGAATCAGCAGTCCCCTAATCACTTCTTTATGAGCAGCCTATGAGCATATTGGGTTTGTGGTAGAATCGGTATTAATAGTCCCGAATTCTGTCATGGAGCGTAATATGTTATTGTAGTTTTGGTTGTGTTTTAACAGGGTATTGTCCTACGTCCACGTCCTGCTTCTGTTGATATCCCTAATCCCTCTAGGTCGACTGAAATTATTGAGTGGTCCGACCACACGCAAGTGTGTATACTCGTGTATACTATAACTTCGTAGCATGAGTTGCAGTATCTGGCTGAGATAGATATAGTCAAGCCTAATGTAAGAGTTATGCGCAGCTGAGTAGAAGGCAGTGTCTGTGGTCGTACCATATAGCGTGTTCCACGTGTCCCTAAGAGTGTGCGGTGCAAACGAATCTTGTATAGCCTTGACAATGCGGTTATGTCTATGGTGTTTAGGATTCAATGTTTTAGTATGTGAAGGTCTAATAGGGGTCATAGTTATGTTAAAATCCCCAGCTAACATAATTTTAGTTTATGACCATTGTGTCAGAAGGTGGGCAATGTAGACAAAAAATGTGTGTTGATTGTCATTGGGGGCATAAACATTCCACAGGGTGACCTCAGTGTCTAGAATGCGTCCCCTCACTATCAATTATCTACCCTCAGGGTCAGCCAGTGTCCTGTCATGGAAGAAACCCACTGAAGAATGAATTAGGATAGACACTCCGCGAGTCTAATTGGGTGCTGTGGCATGGTAGTGTGTAGCGAACTGTTTGGTCCAATATTTCGGTAGGCTATCTCTAAGAAAATGTGTTTCCTGCAGAAACATCAGATTGGCGTTCAATGCCCTATATTGGTTCATTGCCTTCCTACGCTTAATGTTAGTATTAAGACCATGAACATTATGAGATATTAATCTAATTTTAGTGTTCATAGATGATTGCATTGGTCTGTGCTATTGCATGAGGTAGATTGTGTGCATGTGTGCAGCTTATGAAGTAAATCATCTTACCCCACAACCTCTGGTCTGATGTGATGTACTGCAGCTTGTGAGTCTTTATCTCGGATGAGTCGCTGAGAGGGGGAGAGAGAAGAGCAAGGGATAAACAACAAAACATCAAACAATCAACATTTAACTGGTCCCCAACAGTGGGACGACTTAATAGTGCTTGAAAGCATCTTAGTGGTCGAATGGTTGCCACTTAATCTTAGGCATTGGGGGGCAAGTACCTGCCGCTCTTAAATGTCAATAGAGAAAGAGCAACTGCAGAGCAGTTCCACCTCATAACCAACCAGGGTTAGTGATGATGAGAATGTCTGTCTATAGCATGTCGTTAAACATATCCAATTCAAACAGTTGATTAGGGTCATTCCTTCAACATAGTTAGCGTTAGTAAAACTTCGAAGTCTCATATCTATGAAGAACCATACTGAGTTCCTTAATCCCTGGATCTGTAATTGATTGGAGATGAGAGGAAAAAGAAGAGAAAAGAAAGAAAAATTCATGATACCTTGTCTCTGGTTTCATTTGTTTTTTGCCTCTTGTGGTTGACTTTTTGCCAGGTCATTTGGGTACTAGAGTCCACAGAGCTGCTTTTTCGTGATGTTGGTAAATTGTGCTCCGGAAGGGCCAGGGACTCTAGACCCAATATACCACACACCTCTGGTATATCTTCTTGGTCTTTGATGTTTATTGTTTTGGAATCTTTGAGAATGCTTAAGACAAAGGGAAACCCCCATCTGTAAGGGATCTGTTGTTTGCGTAGGATGCTAGTTAATGGTCTCCATTGCAAAGTGCGTAAGCTCAGGTCCTGGAAGAATTGTACTACATTTCCCTGAAATTTAAAAGTTGGATTCTTTCTAGAGGCCTGCAGTATTTTTTCTTTATCAGGAAAGAAGGTCAATTTGACTATCACATCCCGTGGGGGTATTCCATTTTTGGTTTTAGCTTTGAGAGCCCTATGTGCCCTCTCCACATGGAATGTGTATTCAGGAGGTGAACCTGTTATTTGACTGAAATGTTGCGCAATGTATGCTGGAATGTCCTTAGTTATTACGTCTTATGGGATCCCTTTTAACCTAATGTTGTTCCTTCTGCTCCTGTTCTCCAGATCTTACATTTTGTCTTTTATTTCCTGTAGGAGTTGTTGTTGATTAGAGACTGTTTGTGTTATTTCATCTACATTTTCCACCATTGCATCTTTTTGGTCTTCCAATATATCAATTCTATTCCCCATATCTGTGAGGTCGGATTTGATTTCAGCTAAGCTGGATGTCAACGAAGTATGTATGGAATCTATCTTCTGCCATAATTTTTCAAAGTTATCCGATTCTTAGAGACCAGGGATTGTAGGTCCGTTCTAGTGATAGGGGATTGGTCTTCAGTGGTTGGCGGTAAAGATTGATCTGATTCGTCTCCTGCTTCCATGTCCTTATTGATTTTAGATGTTTGGGAAGCTTTAAAAAAGGAGGACATTGTAGAGGGTGTGCCTGGGTTTATTATTTTCTCTCCCTTCCCTCCTCTTCTTGCGGCCATTGCTTCGGTATAATTACTTTTGCAGCTATTGGATATAGCTTATGTCTAAACCTCCTCAGGGAAAGATTATATATGTAGTTTAAGGTAGATGAAAGATCCCACTTCCTTCTCTATCTCAGGATCTAGTGAAAAACAACCCTAGTAGCAGTAGGTTTCTTCAGGTAGGATTAATGTTTCAATAGGATTGAGGCATTTTTAAATAATACAAAGGTATGTTTCAGTGAATCTCCTTCATTTAAATGACAGGTGGAGCCCTGCTGCGTCTCTTTTGCAACATATGTAGAGGCAGATGCCCCTTCACATTGTTCCTAAAGATTACATATTGCTAAGGTGGGGGCCAGAACTTTATTCAATTCACCCACTTAATAAGTAGTTTAATGGAATGTCCAGCGGGGTAATAAGTGGGCTCCAAAGGTGTGAAAGTGTCCCCCTGGTCAGGGGTAAATCGCTTACAGTATGGATGTCTGAAAACTGATCAAGTCCACTGTCAGATTGTTACTTGCTATGTTTGGATTGTCAGGCAAGGCAGTATGGGTGAGATTGCCTACAACGGTTGGTATTTGCAGGTTTAAATATGTGGCCTGTGACACCTCTAATACATGTAACGTTCCTTGCCTGAGAACCGTTCAGAATTTTATTATAGCACAGTCCTGGGCCTCCAAAATCTACTCCCAATTTTCAGAGCTGTAATAAAAAGTATAGACAGCAGGCCCCTAACATGTAGCCTTCTTCTTACCCTGTGTGAGTGGCAGTGGAGCTGACTATCTTGTTATTTATTTATGTGTCTTTCCTGCAGAGCTGTGTTGCGGGGGTGAGGAGGCCTGCTACGCACTTACTTTATGTCCCAAGATGGCGCCGCTCCGTGACCGCTACCTCCGGAGATGAGTGCAACTGACAGTACACTCCTCTGTCTCAAGGCTTTCGGCTCCCACCTGCTCCTCACCGCTTTGTGCGATGTTGGCCTTGGCCCCAGGAAAAAAAATCCCTTCCTCCGGTGAGAATGACGGGGTGTTTAGTGGCGGGCAATGTACCAGATCGTCGCACTCTCCCTCTGGTCTGTTGCTTTGTCGGTGCCTGCGCTGAGTCACTATCTTCTCCTCTCTATGGGAGCTTACTGTGAGAAGGATGGGCACGTAGACTGATGGGCTGTCCGATGTAGTTGTTCTATTAGTGCCGACAAGGGCCGCAAAGGCTTCGGCGGGAAGGTTAGGTGCGCTCTGCAGATGATCTTCTTCGCCTCCACTGCAGATCTCGGCCAAATGTCTCTGCAGGACCCCCAATGCTATAAGGTCCTTCTCAGCAAGGGATTAGTAGGTGTTTCTGGGTGTACAAATCGGTGACAGACCCCTCTGTCAACCTCCCTACGGATTATGGATTCAGGCATTATGTTAATTCACCCTGTGCCCATTATAGGTACAGGGTGCAAATTCAACAGTACTGGAGGGGTTAACTTCAGTTTTAAGTAACTGTTGTTGGAGGGGTTAACTTCAGTTTTGAGTAACTGTTTTGCCTAAGACAGTTGGAGTTGTTTTTGAACCAGAAGTAAGCAGGAGAAAGACTATAAACAAGTATCTGAGCAAAAGGACCTGATTTTAAAGAAAACACAGAGCTCTGAGAGTTGAAGGAGAGTGTTAACCAGGTGGGAGACCTGCATAAATACCGGGCAAATAGCTCTCAATAAAGTAGATTCTGTTTTACCCTCAAGACGGAGCTTGGTCTCGTGTTTGTGGGGAAATTAACTGGATAGTGTGTTGCTGATCCCATATTCAGGGCATCTTTCATCTGGTATTAGCCCTCAATAACAGGGTTATACCATAACAAAATCGTTGCTAGACCCCAATAAACTTAAAAAAATTAAAACTATAACAGGAGCTCAGCCTAAACATGTCTTTCTCCCTTGCTAGTTGGCTCCGCCCCCTCAATCAGTATTTTAAAGGGACATTCTAGATAAAAATGAAAAACATATCCATAAGCATACCTTAATATGCTCCACATGCCTATACACAGTAAAAGCTCTCACTAAAAGATTTTTAGATTTTTGCTAATACAACTGTCCCTTGGCCTTAAATTTAAATGTGTTTTACCTAATTAGATTAAATATGTGCAACTTTAATGGTTACGTTATTATTGTTAGAAATTGTTGAGAAATGTACAGCATTTTTAATGTGCAAATATAAAACTATTTTAACATAGTTTAATGTAAATAATGTTAAAACAAAAGAAGACTATAAAGAGACAAAATAAAGTTATTTTAAAGGACTACTTTCAAAAATTTTAAAGGGAATTAAGTATGTTAATTTTAAATCACATTTTACAGTGTTTTGGAGTCCAGAGGCAGAGCCCTTGATAAAAGTATTTTGAATATGTCTACTTTATATGCTTAAGGTGGCTGATCAATCATTCACTGCATAGTATATTGCAGGCTCAGAATTCTGAAAAACAAAAATAACATTTTCACAGTTTAAAACTGACAAAATTAAAAATAATTAAAATATGTTAGAAAGTTTAGTTGTAATTTTTATAATTAAGCCTTTTAAGGGAAATATGTTATTAGTTCATAGTCCCTTTGATCTTATTCCATCATAATACTGCATATAAGTTTGTTCACAAAGTACAACGGGGCTACATCATTTTTAAAAGTGCCATGTCATTTTCCTTTGCTCAAATTCAAAGAGAATTACATTGTTATTCTGAGAATCAGAGGAACAGAATGCCAAGAGAAAGCTAATTATTTCTTCTTGGGAACCTCTCACCCACTGAGAGAAAAGAAACATATTTGCTATGAAACTGCAATAACTATAAACTAGTGCATGTATGCAGATACAATTCCTACTTCTAAGCTACCTCAGCAGTTTAATTGTAAAATTGATATCACAATCAGTAGGCAATGTTTTGCATTTAGCAGTTGCACAGATTTCATTGCATACATTGAACTTTTTGAATTGATTCAAGCTGTGTTTTCCAAAAGTGGTAATCTTGGATGCTGATTACAATATCTCACTAGCATATGAAAATGCCTAAATACAGTTATAGGATTTGAATAGTGTTACATAATTTGAATACTAACAGCAGTAATTTATATTCTAAGACTGTGCAGGAATATTTTCAAGACAATAGTTTTTAATAATCTGAATCTTAAAAATACAATTAATCAGTGCATCAAGCAAACGTGTTTAAAATTATATTTAAGCTTTTATCACTTGAGAAAAATTCCTGTTAACTCACTTATCTGGCAGAGCTGTTGTCATTTCCTGTGATCTTTATATTTCCATAGAGGATAGCATCAATCCACAGGCAGAACTAACTGTTCTTTCTCAGAAACTATAAAGTCATTAGTTGTGCCTAGGTGGTCAATATTGTATCTAAAGGTATGTGGAGGTTCTGTCACCTAGAATGTTCTTTAATCTGAGATTATATTACAGATAAGTCATGTATTTTATTTTGCTGAGAAACTGCTTTTAAAGGAAAAAAAATATATCATATATTTTATATGTTACACATACTTTATTATATATGAACGCAAAATTAGAAGAGATATTGATTAAAGGGATATGAAACTCAAAACTCTTTATTGCATGAGTCATACAGAGCATTAAGTTTGAAACAATTTTCTAATTTACTTCTATTATCAAATTTTCATTTTTCTCTTGGTATCTTTTTCTGAAAAGCAGGGACTATTTCCTGCCATGTAGTGCTCCAGATACCTACCTAGGTGTTTTCAAAAAAAGGATACCATGGGTATGAAGCAAATTTTATAATATAAGTAAATTGGAAGCTCTTGTATGCTCTGTCTGAAGGAAAAATATTTTTTTGGGGTTTTGTATCCCTTTAAGTTAGAGTGATGTTAACACACCATAGAGCTACTATTTTTGCTGTTGGGGTAGGTGTGCAAGTTGGACAGCACCCGTTGAAAACATAAGATTATAAGATTATAGTGAGCTATGTGTAATAACAACTATTTTTTCAGGAATGTAACAGCTATGTTATAGATACAGCATATTTTGAAATATGGAGATTGATGTCTGACAATGTATTGAGCACATGGACACATGACTGCTATCTGCAGCATGGACACTGGCCAGGCAAACCTACAGAAAGCAAAACTATTAAAGTAAGTGCCAAAACTATTTATGTAGTGTTACTTTTGAAGTATGATGTAGCCACAGCTTTTGTAATATAAATATTGTCTTTTTCTGGCCACACTTGTGTCAACTGCAGAGGTGGCAGTGGGTAGGCAAGTCACACAAAATGAGTTGACCAATGAGGAATTATTGAAATATCAAACTTAAAAATTATATTGTTTAACTGGATTAAACATCATAAAAAATTGTTCTGCAAAAATCGCATTTAATGAAAAATGCAGGAGAATAAATATTTAAGGCGCACAGTACAAATTGTAATTAAACTACACTACAAATGCAAGAAACACTTCATATTTATAATGTGAAATTCAAAGTAAGGAAAACACAAAAGGGGGTGCTGCATAGTGTATAACAACATCATAATCTTTAGGAAATATAATGTGTAACTAAATATACAATTTTCATTCACCAAGAATGATGAATATAAACAGGCTGAGATACCCGAGCTGCCCATCTAGCTTACTCCCAACAGGAACCACTTGTTCCACAGTAGGAAAATAATCTTCTACTTGCAAATGATAAAAAAAAAATATATATTTTATGCTTTAATAAAAGTTTATGCTTTAACACCTTAATGACCCCTGACCCTGTACATCAGCAGTCATTCAGATGTACCTATTCATGCACCGGATATAGGGCAGGTCTTGCTGATGTCGGCAAGACAGCACTTTACCTGCATGCCTCCAGAAGTGAGGCATGCCGTTCTAGTACAGCTTTGCTGCTGTCAGTAAAAGCTGCGCTAGTAAAACCCTTGACTACAGCAGAAGTACAAGGTACTTCGGTCGTTAAGGTGTTAATAATAAAAGATGACAATCATTGGTTTAATAAAAAAAATAAGATTTGACATAAAACAATCTGCATTGCATTTTTCTATCTATAGTCTTTCACCATTATATCAAGCAGTATAGCTACTCTACAAATGCAGAAATGTACATAACCTTTGAAAATCATTCAAAGCATATTGTTTTCCTTATTGTAAAATTAGTTTCCCTCTGTTAGTGGGCTGAACAGTTGTGATGTCGCAAACCTAAAATTTTCTGTTCGCGAACCGCGGACTCGAACTTCCGGTATTGTTCGCGAACGCGCGAACCGCCCGAACCACCATTGAATTCAATAGGCAGGCGAACTTTAAAACCTACAAGGACTCTTTCTGGCCACAATAGTGATGGAAAAGTTGTTTCAAGGGTACTAACACCTGGACTGTTGCATGCTGGAGGGGGATCCCTGGCAAAACTCCCATGGAAAATTACATAGTTTATGCAGAGTCTGCTTTTAAGCCATAATGGGTCTAAATCAACTAACATTCCCAAAGTGGCTGTCTCAAAACATCCCGGACAGAAGATAGATTGATAGTGATAGATAGGATAGATAGATATACATAGATTGATAGTTAGATAGAATCGATAGAAGAGAAATAGATAGATTTGTTAGATATATAATTACCCTAATAAATTCTAATAATCAAACATGCGTTCTTGGACCCAACTAGCTTGTGTCAATTAGTGCTTTTCTTAGCACTTTAATCCCTGTCCCCCCCCCCCTATCGGGGTAGTTCTATATGGCCTGCCAGATTACCCTGAAAAATTATAGTAATAAGACGTGGTCTGCTACCTATTTTAACGAGGTTGTGTTTTAAGTACTACCATTATTAGCACTTTAATCTCTGTAACTCCCCCTATTTGGTGAGGTCTATACGGCCTGCATGATTACCCATACAAAATATAATAATAAGACATCTGCTCTTGGTCTTCGACCCATGGTAACTATGTTGTGTTAATTAGTAATGTCCTTCGCATTTTAATAGCTGTTACTCATACTCACCCTATCGGGGGAGGTCTATATGGCCTGCATGATTACCCTTACAAAATATAACAACCAAACATATGCTCTGGGACCCATGGTAAGTAGGTTGTGTTAAGTAGTACTGTTCTTTGCATTTTCATACCTGTTACAACACCAAATGGTGGCAGGTCTATCTGGCCTTCATGATTAGCTGCACCCAAACCCAAAAAAAAGCTGAGTGGTCTTAGACTAACACCCATGGCTAACTCGGTTGTTTCAATTAGTACTATTCTTAGCACTTTCATCCCTGTTACGGGCGGTCTACATGGCCATCATGATTAGCCGAACACAATACTACAATCCAACCTTTGCTCAGTCTTCATAGGCCCTTCATTGTCTGTATTTTGATTGTACAGTTCTTATTATTTTTATAGCTGATACAACACCGAATGGTGGCAGCTCTATATGCAAGAAAAAGTATTTTTCAAGCCACCAGTTAAACTTTAAAAAGACCTTTATTCGTTTCTTACAGGGTCCATCATATCAACAACAACATTTCAAACCTATGCCAGGTTCTTAATCATGATTAAGAACCTGGCATAGGTTTGAAATGTTGTTGTTGATATGATGGACCCTGTAAGAAACGAATAAAGGTCTTTTTAAAGTTTAACTGGTGGCTGGAAAAATACTTTTTCTTGGATATATATTGGGGTCTGGCTAACCCTTTTCCCGTGCCCCAAAAAGGAAAATAGGTGCTGTCTTTCACTATCATATTCACAAGGCAGCTCTATATGGCCTGAATGATTAGCTGCACCCAATACAAAAATAAATCCAAGCGGTCTTGGATTAACACCCATGGCTAACTCTGTTGTTTCAAGTAGTACTATTCTTAGCACTTTCATCTCATCATCCCTGTTACTTCCAGGACTCTCGGTGGTGGTGGTCTACATGGCCATCATGATTAGCCTAACCAAATACTACAATCCAACCTTGGCTCAGTCTTCCTAAGACCCTTCATTGGCTGTATTTTGGTAGTACTGTTCTTATTAGTTTAATAGCTGATACGACACCGAATGTTGTCAGCTCTATATGGCCTGCATGAATAGCCACACCCAAAGCCAAAAAAAAGCCAAGCGGTTTTGCACTAACACCCATGGCTAACTCTGTTGTTTCAAGTTCTACTATTCTTAGCTCTTTCATCTCATCATCCCTGTTACTTCCAGGACTCTCGGTGGTGGTGGCCTACATGGCCATCATGATTAGCCTAAGCAAATACTACAATCCAACCTTGGCTCAGTCTTCCTAAGGCCCTTCATTGGCTGTATTTTGGTAGTACTGTCATCCTTTTGAATAATAGATTACAGGAAAGGCATTGATTTTAGAATCCCAGAGATCATTTATATGACCCGTGAAATAAAAAAAAAAATTCATTAGATACCCATTACACAATTATTTATCCTCAGGCCTTTTTAATACGAGGGTCCCGGAGCCTCAAACGAAACAACAGCATGAAAGAGGAGATATGTCATCCTTTTGAATAATAGATTACAGGAAAGGCATTGATTTTAGAAACCCACAGATCATTATTTGCAACCGTGAAATTAGAAAAAAACATTGATTAGACACCCGTGACACTTATTTATGCTCAGGCCTTTTTAATACGAGGGTCCCGGAGCCTCAACCGAAAAAACAGCAAGAAAGAGGAGATATGTCATCCTTTTGAATAAAAGATTACAGTAAAGGCATTGATTTTAGAAACCCACAGATCATTATTTGCAACCGTGAAATTAGAAAAAAACATTGATTACACACCCGTGACACTTATTTATGCTCAGGCCTTTTTAATACGAGGGTCCCGGAGCCTCAACCGAAACAACAGCATGAAAGAGGAGATATGTCATCCTTTTGAATAAAAGATTACAGTAAAGGCATTGATTTTAGAAACCCACAGATCATTATTTGCAACCGTGAAATTAGAAAAAAACATTGATTACACACCCGTGACACTTATTTATGCTCAGGCCTTTTTAATACGAGGGTCCCGGAGCCTCAACCGAAACAACAGCATGAAAGAGGAGATATGTCATCCTTTTGAATAAAAGATTACAGTAAAGGCATTGATTTTAGAAACCCACAGATCATTATTTGCAACTGTGAAATTAGAAAAAAACATTGATTACACACCCGTGACACTTATTTATGCTCAGGCCTTTTTAATACGAGGGTCCCGGAGCCTCAACCAAAACAACAGCATGAAAGAGGAGATATGTCATCCTTTTGAATAAAAGATTACAGTAAAGGCATTGATTTTAGAAACCCACAGATCATTATTTGCAACCGTGAAATTAGAAAAAAACATTGATTACACACCCGTGACACTTATTTATGCTCAGACCTTTTTAATACGAGAGTCCCGGAGCCTCAACCGAAACAACAGCATGAAAGAGGAGATATGCCATCCTTTTGAATAAAAAATTACAGTAAAGGCATTGATTTTAGAAACCCACAGATCATTATTTGCAACCGTGAAATTAGAAAAAAAACATTGATTAGACACCTGTGACACTTATTTATGCTCAGGCCTTTTTAATACGATCGTCCCGGAGCCTCAACCGAAACAACAGCATGAAAGAGGAGATATGTCATCCTTTTGAATAAAAGATTACAGTAAAGGCATTGATTTTAGAAACCCACAGATCATTATTTGCAACCGTGAAATAGAAAAAAAACATTGATTACACACCCGTGACACTAATTTATGCTCAGGCCTTTTTAATACGAGGGTCCCGGAGCCTCAACCGAAACAACAGCATGAAAGAGGAGATATGTCATCCTTTTGAATAAAAGATTACAGTAAAGGCATTGATTTTAGAAACCCACAGATCATTATTTGCAACCGTGAAATTAGAAAAAAACATTGATTACACACCCGTGACACTTATTTATGCTCAGGCCTTTTTAATACGAGGGTCCCGGAGCCTCAACCGAAACAACAGCATGAAAGAGGAGATATGTCATCCTTTTGAATAAAATATTACAGTAAAGGCATTGATTTTAGAAACCCACAGATCATTATTTGCAACCGTGATATTAGAAAAAAAACATTGATTAGACACCCGTGACACTTATTTATGCTCAGGCCTTTTTAATACTATGGTCCCGGAGCCTCAACCGAAACAACAGCATGAAAGAGGAGATATGTCATCCTTTTGAATAAAAGATTACAGTAAAGGCATTGATTTTAGAAACCCACAGATCATTATTTGCAACCGTGAAATAGAAAAAAAACATTGATTACACACCCGTGACACTTATTTATCCTCAGGCCTTTTTAATACGAGGGTCGCGGAGCCTGAACCGAAACAACAGCATGAAAGAGGAGATATGTCATCCTTTTGAATAAAAGATTACAGGAAAGGCATTGATTTTAGAAACCCACAGATCATGATTTGCAACTGTTAAATTAGAAAAAATCATTGATTAGACACCCGTGACACTTATTTAAGCTCAGGCCTTTTTAATACGAGGGTCCCGGAGCCTCAACCGAAACAACAGCATGAAAGAGGAGATATATCATCCTTTTGAATAAAAGATTACAGCAAAAGCATTGATTTTAGAAACCCACAGATCATTATTTGCAACCGTGAAATTAGAAAAAAAAATTGATTACACACCCGTTCACCCTTATTTATGCTCAGGCCTTTTTAATACGAGGGTCCCGGAGCCTCAACCGAAATAACAGCATGAAAGAGGAGATATGTCATCCTTTTGAATAAAAGATTACAGTAAAGGCATTGATTTTAGAAACCCACAGATCATTATTTGCAACCGTGAAATAGAAAAAAACATTGATTACACACCCGTGACACTTATTTATCCTCAGGCCTTTTTAATGCGAGGGTCTCGGAGCCTGAACCGAAACAACAGCATGAAAGAGGAGATATGTCATCCTTTTGAATAAAAGATTACAGGAAAGGCATTGATTTTAGAAACCCACAGATCATGATTTGCAACCGTTAAATTAGAAAAAATCATTGATTAGACACCCGTGACACTTATTTATGCTCAGGCCTTTTTAATACGAGGGTCCCGGAGCCTCAACCGAAACAACAGCATGAAAGAGGAGATATGTCATCCTTTTGAATAAAAGATTACAGTAAAGGCATTGATTTTAGAAACCCACAGATCATTATTTGCAACCGTGAAATTAGAAAAAAACATTGATTACACACCCGTGACACTTATTTATGCTCAGACCTTTTTAATACGAGAGTCCCGGAGCCTCAACCGAAACAACAGCATGAAAGAGGAGATATGTCATCCTTTTGAATAAAAAATTACAGTAAAGGCATTGATTTTAGAAACCCACAGATCATTATTTGCAACCGTGAAATTAGAAAAAAAACATTGATTAGACACCTGTGACACTTATTTATGCTCAGGCCTTTTTAATACGATCGTCCCGGAGCCTCAACCGAAACAACAGCATGAAAGAGGAGATATGTCATCCTTTTGAATAAAAGATTACAGTAAAGGCATTGATTTTAGAAACCCACAGATCATTATTTGCAACCGTGAAATAGAAATAAACATTGATTACACACCCGTGACACTTATTTATCCTCAGGCCTTTTTAATGCGAGGGTCTCGGAGCCTGAACCGAAACAACAGCATGAAAGAGGAGATATGTCATCCTTTTGAATAAAAGATTACAGGAAAGGCATTGATTTTAGAAACCCACAGATCATGATTTGCAACCGTTAAATTAGAAAAAATCATTGATTAGACACCCGTGACACTTATTTATGCTCAGGCCTTTTTAATACGAGGGTCCCGGAGCCTCAACCGAAACAACAGCATGAAAGAGGAGATATGTCATCCTTTTGAATAAAAGATTACAGTAAAGGCATTGATTTTAGAAACCCACAGATCATTATTTGCAACCGTGAAATTAGAAAAAAACATTGATTACACACCCGTGACACTTATTTATGCTCAGACCTTTTTAATACGAGAGACCCGGAGCCTCAACCGAAACAACAGCATGAAAGAGGAGATATGTCATCCTTTTGAATAAAAAATTACAGTAAAGGCATTGATTTTAGAAACCCACAGATCATTATTTGCAACCGTGAAATTAGAAAAAAAACATTGATTAGACACCTGTGACACTTATTTATGCTCAGGCCTTTTTAATACGATCGTCCCGGAGCCTCAACCGAAACAACAGCATGAAAGAGGAGATATGTCATCCTTTTGAATAAAAGATTACAGTAAAGGCATTGATTTTAGAAACCCACAGATCATTATTTGCAACCGTGAAATAGAAAAAAAACATTGATTACACACCCGTGACACTAATTTATGCTCAGGCCTTTTTAATACGAGGGTGCCGGAGCCTCAACCGAAACAACAGCATGAAAGAGGAGATATGTCATCCTTTTGAATAAAAGATTACAGTAAAGGCATTGATTTTAGAAACCCACAGATCATTATTTGCAACCGTGAAATTAGAAAAAAACATTGATTACACACCCGTGACACTTATTTATGCTCAGGCCTTTTTAATACGAGGGTCCCGGAGCCTCAACCGAAACAACAGCATGAAAGAGGAGATATGTCATCCTTTTGAATAAAATATTACAGTAAAGGCATTGATTTTAGAAACCCACAGATCATTATTTGCAACCGTGATATTAGAAAAAAAACATTGATTAGACACCCGTGACACTTATTTATGCTCAGGCCTTTTTAATACGATGGTCCCGGAGCCTCAACCGAAACAACAGCATGAAAGAGGAGATATGTCATCCTTTTGAATAAAAGATTACAGTAAAGGCATTGATTTTAGAAACCCACAGATCATTATTTGCAACCGTGAAATAGAAAAAAAACATTGATTACACACCCGTGACACTTATTTATCCTCAGGCCTTTTTAATACGAGGGTCGCGGAGCCTGAACCGAAACAACAGCATGAAAGAGGAGATATGTCATCCTTTTGAATAAAAGATTACAGGAAAGGCATTGATTTTAGAAACCCACAGATCATGATTTGCAACTGTTAAATTAGAAAAAATCATTGATTAGACACCCGTGACACTTATTTAAGCTCAGGCCTTTTTAATACGAGGGTCCCGGAGCCTCAACCGAAACAACAGCATGAAAGAGGAGATATATCATCCTTTTGAATAAAAGATTACAGCAAAAGCATTGATTTTAGAAACCCACAGATCATTATTTGCAACCGTGAAATTAGAAAAAAAAATTGATTACACACCCGTTCACCCTTATTTATGCTCAGGCCTTTTTAATACGAGGGTCCCGGAGCCTCAACCGAAATAACAGCATGAAAGAGGAGATATGTCATCCTTTTGAATAAAAGATTACAGTAAAGGCATTGATTTTAGAAACCCACAGATCATTATTTGCAACCGTGAAATAGAAAAAAACATTGATTACACACCCGTGACACTTATTTATCCTCAGGCCTTTTTAATGCGAGGGTCTCGGAGCCTGAACCGAAACAACAGCATGAAAGAGGAGATATGTCATCCTTTTGAATAAAAGATTACAGGAAAGGCATTGATTTTAGAAACCCACAGATCATGATTTGCAACCGTTAAATTAGAAAAAATCATTGATTAGACACCCGTGACACTTATTTAAGCTCAGGCCTTTTTAATACGAGGGTCCCGGAGCCTCAACCGAAACAACAGCATGAAAGAGGAGATATGTCATCCTTTTGAATAAAAGATTACAGCAAAAGCATTGATTTTAGAAACCCACAGATCATTATTTGCAACCATGAAATTAGAAAAAAAATTGATTACACACCCGTTCACCCTTATTTATGCTCAGGCCTTTTTAATACGAGGGTCCCGGAGCCTCAACCGAAACAACAGCATGAAAGAGGAGATATGTCATCCTTTTGAATAAAAGATTACAGTAAAAGCATTGATTTTAGAAACCCACAGATCATTATTGCAACCGTGAAATAGAAAAAAACATTAATTACACACCCGTGACACTTATTTATCCTCAGGCCTTTTTAATACGAGGGTCCCGGAGCCTCAACCGAAACAAAAGCATGAAAGAGGAGATATGTCATCCTTTTGAATAAAAGATTACAGTAAAGGCATTGATTTTAGAAACCCACAGATCATTTATATGACCCGTGTAATAGAAAAAAACATTCATTAGACACTGGTTACACTTATTTATCCTCAGGCCTTGTTAATACGAGGGTCCGGGAGCCGTAAATGAAACAACAGCATGAAATAGGACATATGTCAATCTTTTTGAATTATAGATTACAGGAAAGGCATTGATTTTAGAAACACTGAGATAATTACTTGCAACCGGGAAATAAAAAAATACATTGAACAGACACCCAGTACACTTTATTATCCATAGGCCTTTTCAGTAGAGGCTCCAGGACCCTCAACAAAAACAAGAGCAGGGAGCTGGGCATAGGAGTACAATGGAGTGTGACAATAATAATGTGAAGGAGAAGATTGCGGAGTTGTGTCATTTTAATTTTGTTATTGTGGGAAATACTTGCAATGACCTTGCTCTGGTGAATCCATATTGCAAATGTGTTTTTTAAGAATAATAATCTGAAGGTGAAGATTGCATAGTTGTGGCATTTTAATTTTGTTATCGTGGGAACTTAGTACTTGCAATGACCTTGCTCTGGTGAATCCATATCGCAAATGTGTTATTTAAGGCACTGTTTGTCTATTTTTTTGAATATCAGCATTTGGTAAATGAAGCTCAACTTAAGGCTGGTGAGAAACGACCTTTCTTCTGGCTGTTTGCAAATGTTGTGGCTCTGGACAAACATGTGAATAAGGGGCCATCAGCCATATTCTGCACGCAACCCCTTTGATGATTTACGATAAACATGTGTCACCTGCAAGCAGAGCTCGTTACTTCTGTCTAAATCATCTTCCTGGTATGGACAGGCCACTGTTTCCCACAGCAAGTACGAATTTTGAAATACAAGATTGTCTTGAGTATGGTAGGAAACCAAAGTTTATTTAATTCTAAGCATAGGCTCCAGGACCCTCAACAAAACCAGCAGCAGGAAAGAGGACATATGGCATACTTTTGTAAATTAGATTACAGGAAAGGCATTGATTTTAGAAACACAGAGATCATTTATATGACCCGTGAAATAGAAAAAAAAATGATTGGACACCCAGTACACTTCTTTATCCTTAGTCCTTTTTAATACGAGGGTCCCGGAGCCTCAACAGAAACAACAGCATGAAAGAGGACATATGTCATCCTTTTGAATAATAGATTACAGGAAAGGCATTGATTTTAGAATCCCACAGATCATTTATATGACCCGTGAAATAGAAAAAAACATTGATTAGACACCCAGTACACTTATTTATCCATAGGCCTTTTTAGCAGAGGCTCCAGGACCCTCAATAAAAACAAGAGCAGGGAGGTGGGCATAGGAGTAAAATGGAGTGTGACAATAATAATGTGAAGGGGAAGATTGCGGAGTTGTGTCATTTTAATTTTGTTATTGTGGGAAATACTTGCAATGACCTTGCTCTGGTGAATCCATATTGCAAATGTGTTTTTTAAGGCACTGTTTGTCTATTTTTTGAATATCAGCATTTGGTAATTGAAGCTCAACTTAAGGTTGGTGAGAACCGACCTCTCCTGGCTGTTTGCAAATGTTGTTGCTCTGGACAAACATGTGAATAAGGGGCCATCAGCCATATTCTGCACGCAACCCCTTTAATGATTGACGACAAACATGTGTCACCTGCAATCAGAGCCCGTTACTTCTGTCTAAATCATCTTCCTGCTATGGACAGCCCACTGTTTCCCACAGCAAGTCCGAAGCTTGAACTACAAGATTGTCTTGAGTATGGTAGGAAACCAAAGTTTATTTAATTCTGTACTATCACCACAAAAACTGAACTTCTTGAAGCAACGAAAATGCCAGCAATTTCATGTGCTTATGGATGACAAGGAAGTCCTGTCCTGTGGTGCACAGAGATGGAGAGGATTTTTGCCCTCCCTGTACACTACCCAGATGTCTACAACATCACCAGAAACACAAGACAGCCACTTTTGTGAAGTTCCTGGAGTGTTTCGGTAGCCATCTCTTTGCGCCCCAAAAGGAATTCTTTATTGTTGTTTTTGTATACATCCGACAATAGATTCGGAGACTGTGGTGACGCACATGTTAGTTACTGTTGTTCCAGCTGTGGCAATATCAATTGGCATTAAAAAGGTAAGATTTGGGTGGGCGGAGCCTATACCTGTTGCGGTAGGACGTGTGTTTGAGGAGCTCCAGGTCTTACAATTTACTTAGGAGTAATTTTTCAACCTTAACCCCTTAACGACCAAGGACGTACGCCACACGTCCTCAAAAAAAATACAGTTAATGACCGAGGACGTGTGGCGTACGTCCTTGGTCTGGAAAGCAGCTGGAAGCGATCCTGCTCGCTTCCAGCTGCTTTCCGGTTATTGCAGTGATGTCTCAACATCGAGGCATCCTGCAATAACCCCCCTTGGCCATCCGATGCAGAGAGAGCCACTCTGTGGCCCTCTCTGTACCGGCCATCGATGGCCGGTTTCGTTGGTGGGTGGGAGCCAGTCTGGGAGGCGGGTGGGCGGCCATCGATGGGCCGTATGATGTGGAGGGGGGCGGGATCATGGGCGGGAACGCCGGGTGCGCGCGCGGGTGCGCGCGCGTGCACGAGGATGCGCGCGGGCGCGCACGGGGGTAGGAAGCGGGTGGGAACCGCTACACTACAGAAAAATGATGGGAGAAAAGTGGCAGTGATTGCCAAATATATTTAAATATATGTAGATCTGAGAGATCTGGGAGGGGTGGTGGGTTGGTCTTTTGGGGGGGCAAGCTACACTACAGAAAATTATTTAAAATAAAATAATAAAACATGTTTTACTATAAACTGGGTACTGGCAGACAGCTGCCAGTACCAAAGATGGCTACTAATAAGTTAGAGGGGGATGGGTAAAGAGCTGTTTGGGGGGTATCAGGGAGGTTGGGGGCTAAGGGGGGATCCTCCAGAGCAGCATATGTAAATATGCCTTTTTTTTATTTATTTTTTATCAAGGATAGCTTTTTTTTTTAGTACTGGCAGACTTTCTGCCAGTACTTAACATGGCGGGGACAATTGTGGGGTGGGGGAGGGAAGAGAGCTGTTTGGGAGGGATCAGGGGGTGTAATGTGTCAGGTGGGAGGCTGATCTCTACACTAAAGCTAAAATTAACCCTGCAAGCTCCCTACATGCTACCTAATTAACCCCTTCACTGCTAGCCATAATACACGTGTGATACGCAGCGGCATTTAGCGGCCTTCTAATTACCAAAAAGCAACACCAAAGCCATGTATGTCTGCTATTTCTCAACAAAGGGGATCCCAGAGAAGCATTTACAACCATTTGTGCCATAATTGCACAAGCTGTTTGTAAATGATTTCAGTGAGAAACCTAAAATTGTGAAAAATTTTACTTTTTTTTTTATTTAATCGCATTTGGCGTTGAAATGGTGGCATGAAATATACCAAAATGGGCCTAGATCAATACTTAGGGTTGTCTACTACACTACAATAAAGCTAAAATTAACCCTACAAGCTCCCTACATGCTCCCTAATTAACCCCTTCATTGCTGGGCATAATACACGTGTGGTGCGCAGTGGCATTTAGCGGCCTTCTAATTACCAAAAAGCAACACCAAATCCATATATGTCTGCTATTTATGAAAAAAGGGGATTCCAGAGAAGCATTTACAACCATTTGTGCCATAATTGCACGAGCTGTTTGTAAATAAATTCAGTGAGAAACCTAAAGTTTGTAACAAAATGTGTGAAAAAGTGAACAATTTTTTTTTATTTGATCGCATTTGGCGGTGAAATGGTGGCATGAAATATACCAAAATGGGCCTAGATCAATACTTTGGGATGTCTTCTAAAAAAAATATATACATGTCAAGGGATATTCAGGGATTCCTGGAAGATATCAGTGTTCCAATGTAACTAGCGCTAAGTTTGAAAAAAAGTGGTTTGGAAATAGCAAAGTGCTTCTTGTATTTATTGCCCTATAACTTGCAAAAAAAGCAAAGAACATGTAAACATTGGGTATTTCTAAACTCAGGAAAAAATTTGGAAACTATTTAGCATGAGTGTTTTTTGGTGGTTGCAGATGTGTAACAGATTTTGGGGGTCAAATTTAGAAAAAGTGTGTTTTTTTCCATTTTTTCCTCATATTTTATATTTTTTTATAGTAAATTATAAGATATGATGAAAATAATGGTATCTTTAGAAAGTCCATTTAATAACGGTATATAATATGTGTGGGTACAGTAAATGAGTAAGAGTAAAATTACAGCTAAACACAAACACTGCAGAAATGTAAAAATAGCCTTGGTCCCAAACGGTCAGAAAATGGAAAAGTGCTGTGGTCATTAAGGGGTTAATTTAATTTTCTTTTTGGGATTCATACTCACACTTTCTGGGGCTATCCAAGAGGAGCCTGGTAAAAGCACTAGTAGTCACCCCTTATATCAACGGGTACCGAGACCTGTTTTTTGCCTTTCCAATATTGCGCCGTACCCCAAACTAATCCTGAATGAAAAAAAATAAATTAAAATTTGGACTAGTGACGCACATTTTATGCACGCTGTGGCAATTGCAATTTGCAATAAAAATAATCTGCTAACAACAACCACTACCTACGACCACACTTGACTCCTGAAGTCATGCTTCAGTTATTAAGTCAAGTTAAATTATTTTTTTTTTCTTTATTATGCGCAGCAGAGGCTCCAGGACCGTCAACAAAACCAGCAGCAGGAAAGAGGACATATGGCATCCTTTTGAAAAAATGATTATAGGAAAGGCATTGATTTTAGAAACACAGAGATCATTAGTTGCAACTGTGAAATCACAAAAAACTTCGATTATACACCAAGTACACTTATTTATCCTTAGGCCTTTTTAGCAGAGGCTCCAGGACCCTCCACAAAACCAGCAGCATGAAAGAGGACATATGGCATCCTTTAGAAAATTAGATTACAGGAAAGGCATTGATTTTAGAAACACAGAGATCATTAGTTGCAACCGTGAAATCACAAAAAACTTCGATTATACACCAAGTACACTTATTTATCCTTAGGCCTTTTCAGCAGAGGCTCCAGGACCCTCCAAAAAAACAGCAGCATAAAAGAGGACATATGGCATCCTTTAGAAAATTAGATTACAGGAAAGGCATTGATTTTAGAAACACAGAGATCATTAGTTGCAACCGTGAAATCACAAAAAACTTTGATTATACACCAAGTACACTTATTTATCCTTAGGCCTTTTTAGCAGAGGCTCCAGGACCCTCCACAAAACCAGCAGCATGAAAGAGTACATATGGCATCCTTTAGAAAATTAGATTACAGGAAAGGCATTGATTTTAGAAACACAGAGATCATTAGTTGCAACCGTGAAATCTAAAAAAACATAGATTATACACCCAGTACACTTCTTTATCCTTAGGCCTTTTTAGAAGAGTGTCCCGGAGCCTCAACAGAAAGAACAGAATGAAAGAGGACATATGGCATCCTTTTGAAAAATAGATTACAGGAAAGGCATTGATTTTTGAAAGACAGAAAAAATTTGTTACAACCGGGAAATCTAAAAAAACATTGAATAGACACCCATTACACTTCTTTATCCTTAGGCCTTTTTAGCAGAGGCTCCAGGACACTCAACAAAACCAGCAGTAGGAAAGAGGACATATGGCATCCTTTGTGAAAAAAAGATTATAGGAAAGGCATTGATTTTAGAAACCCAGGGATAATTTGTTGCAACCGTGAATTTGAATAAAAAAAATGATTGGATGGACACCCAGTACAATTCTTTCTCCCTTGGCCTTTTTATAAGAGGGTCCAGGACCCTCAAACAAAACACCAGCAGGAAAGGGGACATATGGCATACTTTTGAACAATAGAGTAAGAGTTCAGGAAAGGCATTGATTTTAGAAACCCATAGATAATTTTTTGCAAATGTAAATTTGAATAAAAAAAAATGATTCGATGGACACCCAGTACACCTCTTTCTCCTTAGGCCTTTTTATAAGAGGGTCCTTGACCCTCAAAAAAAAACACCAGCAGGAAAGAGGACATATGGCATACTTTTGAAAATTAGATTACAGGAAAGGCATTGATTTTAGAAACACAGAGATCAGTTATATGACCCGGGAAATAGAAAAAAAAACATTGATTGGACACCCAGTACACTTCTTTATCCTTAGTCCTTTTTATAAGAGTGTCCCGGAGCCTCAACAGAAAGAACAGCATGAAATAGGACATATGGCATCCTTTTGAAAAATGGATTACAGGAAAGGCATTGATTTTTGAAAGACAGAAAAAAATTGTTACAACCGGGAAATCTAAAAAAACATTGAATAGACACCCATTACACTTCTTTATCCTTAGGCCTTTTTAGCAGAGGCTCCAGGACACTCAACAAAACCAGCAGTAGGAAAGAGGACATATGGCATCCTTTGTGAAAAAAAGATTATAGGAAAGGCATTGATTTTAGAAACCCGGGGATAATTTGTTGCAACCGTGAATTTTAATTAAAAAAAAAATGATTGGATGGACACCCAGTACAATTCTTTATCCATAAGGCCTTTTTATAAGAGGATCCATGACCCTCAAACAAAAAACCAGCAGGAAAGTGGACATATGGCATACTTTTGAACAATAGATTACAGGAAAGGCATAGATTTTAGAAACCCATAGAATTTTGTTTTAAAATGGAAATTTGAATAAAAAAAATGATTCGATGTACAGCCAGTACACCTCTTTCTCCTTAGGCCTTTTTATAAGAGGGTCCTGGACCCTCAAAAAAAACACCAGCAGGAAAGAGGACGTATGGCATCCTTTTGAACAATAGAGTACAGGTACAGCATTGATTTTACAAACCCAGAGATCATTTTGGTCAATTGTTAAATAGAAAAATAAAAATGAGTGGCCAACCAGTACACCTCTTTCTCCTTAGGCCTTTTTATAAGAGGGTCCTGGACCCTCAAAAAAAACACCAGCAGGAAAGAGGTTGTATGGCATCCTTTTGAACAATAGAGTACAGGTACGGCATTGATTTTACAAAACCAGAGATAATTTTGGTCAAATGAGAAATAGAAAATAAAAATTGAGTGGACACCCAGTACACCTCTTTCACCTTAGGCTTTTTTATAAGAGTGTCCGGGACCCTCAAACAAAATACCAGCAGGAAAGAGAACATATGGCATACTTTGGAACAATAGAGTACTGGTACGGCATTGATTTGTGAAACCCACAGATAATTGTTTGTAAAAGTAAAATAGCACCAAAAACCATGCTTGGACTCCCACTCCAGGTCGTTCTCCTTCAGCTTTTTTATAAGAGGGTCCAGCACCCTCAACAGAAACAACTGCAGGAAACACCACCACATATGCCATCCTTTTGCACAAGCGAGTACAGGTATGGCATCCGTTTTAGAAACCCAAAGATAATTGAGAGGAACCAGGAACATTTTTCTAAAAACTGGATGGGGCACCCATTACTACAGGTCGTTCTCCTTCAGCCTTTTTATATCATGGGCACGACCCGCAACAGGCACAACAGCATGAAACACAACATATGCCACCCTTTTGCACAATAGAGTACAGGTATGGCATAGATGGAACACAGAGATAATTTAGAGCAACCAAGAGACGGATAAAGATGCTTGGTCGGTCCTACTCTTTCAAATTTGTTGTATTTTGCGTTCAATTGAATGGTCCACCGGATATGAGAGGTGTGTAAAGTTGTACAATTTGTAACAGTTTAATCACTAGTGTTATGTGCCTTTTTTTTTTATTTGAGTTTTGCACCCACAGAGATGCAGCAGAGGTCAGAAAAATTAGGAATGTACAAATGACTGAAAAATTGGGGTATTGTTGTAGCAACTGCTGTAGCAGCGGCCAGAAAAATCGATGTTTGTAAAACATTTATAAAGTGCCCTAAAAGCTTGTGGCTTGAACACTAGTTGTTGGTGTATAAGTCAAGCAAGTCCTCCGTCTTTGTAACCAAAAAAAAAAGGCCAGCCTATGTACCAGTTGTAGCCCAAGCCAGCTCATATCATCATCAGTAGTTTTTTATTCAAATGTATCGCCCAATGTCAGTCCCTTCAGGATCCAGCCCTCTTTCATTTTTATAAAAGTGAGATAGTCAAGGCTTTTTTGACCTAGGCGACTTCTCTTCTCAGTGACAAAACCTCCTGCTGCACTAAAAGTCCTTTCGGACAGGATACTTGAAGCGGGGCAGGCCAGAAGTTCCATTGCAAATTGGGATAGCTCAGGCCACAAGTCCAGCCTGCACACCCAGTAGTCAAGGGGTCCATCGCTCCTGAGAGTGTCGAGATTCGCAGTTAAAGCTAGGTAGTCTGCTACCTGTCGGTTGAGGCTTTCTCTAAGGCTGGATCCCGAAAGGCTCTGATGGTGCATGGGAGTTAAAAAGGTATGCATGTCCTCCATCAACAAGACGTCAGGAAAGTGCCCGGTCCTTGCCGCCGTGGTCGTGGGAGGAGGAGGATTAATTTCATCTCTTCCCCTGTTACATTCCCGTGGTGCAGTGACATCACCCTTATACGCTGTGTAAAGCATAGTTTTTAATTTATTATGAAAATGCTCCATCCTTTCCGACTTGCGGGAATTTGGTAATATTTCAGGCACTTTATGCTTATACCGGGGGTCGAGGAGCGTGGACACCCAGTACAGGTCGTTCTCCTTCAGCTTTTTTATACGAGGGTCCCTCAACAGGCACGACAGCATGAAAGAACCCATTTGAACAAGGTTGGATGCTGAGCTAATCATGTCGCGTTCCTCCTCCTCACTGATCTCACTGATGGTATCTTCTTCCCCCCAGCCACGTACAACACCACGGGTACCAGAGAGGTGACAACAACGAGCACCCTGGGATGCCTGTTGTGCTCGGTCTTCCTCCTCCTCATCCTCCACAAAGCCACATTCCTCCTCTGACTCCTCTTCCTCACAATCCTCTTCCTGCGTTGCCGCAGGTCCAGCAAGCAATGCTGATTCGGCTGTTTGCGGGGGTGATGGACACCACAACTCTCCCGCTTCCTCTTCACGCTCATCTACTGCCTGATCCAGCACTCTTCGCAGGGCACGCTCCAGGAAGAAAACAAATGGTATGATGTCGCTGATGGTGCCTTCGGTGTGACTGACAAGGTTTGTCAACTCCTCAAAAGGACGCATGAGCCTACAGGCATTGCACATGAGCGTCCAGTAATTTGGCAAAAATATCCCCAGCTCCCCAGAGGCTGTCCTAGCACCCTGGTCATACAAATACTCATTAACAGCTTTTTCTTGTTGGAGCAGGCGGTCAAACATTAGGAGTGTTGAATTCCACCGTGTCGAGCTGTCGCAAATCAAGCGCCTCACTGGCAGGTTGTTTCGACGCTGGATATCAGACAAGTGTGCCATGGCCGTGTAGAAACGCCTGAAATGGCCACACACCTTCCTGGCCTGCTTCAGGACGTCCTGTAAGCCTGGGTACTTATGGACAAATCGTTGTACAATCAGATTTCACACATGTGCCATGCACGGCACATGTGTCAACTTGCCCAATTTCAATGCCGCCACCAAATTACATCCATTGTCAGAAACAACCTTGCCAATCTCCAGTTGGTGCGGAGTCAGCCACTGATCCACCTGTGCATTCAGGGCGGTCAGGAGTGCTGGTGCGGTGTGACTCTCCGCTTTCAGGCAAGTCAACCCCAAGACGGCGTGACACTGCCGTACCCAGGATGTAGCATAGTACCTGGGGAGCTGGGGGGGTGCCATAGATGTGGAGCAAGACGCAGAAGTTGAAGAGGACTCAGCCGAGGAAGAGGTTATGGAAGAGGATGGAGTAGGAGGAGTAGAGGAGGTAGCAGCAGGCCTGCCTGCAAGTCGTGGCGGTGTCACCAACTCTTCTGCAGAGCCACGCATTCCATGCTTGTCAGAAGTCAGCAGGTTTACCCAATGCGTAGTGTAGGTGATATACCTGCCCTGACCATGCTTTGCAGACCAGCTATCCGTGGTCATATGGACCCTTGTCCCAATGCTGTGTGCCAGACATGCCATAACTTCCTTTCTCACAACAGAGTACAGGTTTGGGATTGCCTTTTGTGAAAATAAATTTCTGCCAGGTACCTTCCACTGCGGTGTCCCAATAGATACAAATTTTTTGAAAGCATCAGACTCCACCAGCTTGTATGGTAAAAGCTGGCGGGCTAAGAGTTCAGACAAGCCAGCTGTCAGACGCCGGACAAGGGGGTGACTTTGAGAAATTGGCTTCTTACTCTCAAACATGTCTTTGACAGACACTTGACTGTGAGCAGATGACCAGGAACTGCTACGTAAGAGAGACTGAGTGGAGGATGGTTGAGAGGGGGCAAGGAGGACAGCACTGGTTGACGTGGCTGAAGATGCTGGAGCAGGAGGAGGAGGGCGGCTTTCACTTTGTGTGCTGCTTCTACTCATGTGTTCTTCCCATCGGCCTTTGTGATGGGAGACCATGTGCCTTCGCAAAGCAGTTGTACCTAGGTGGCTGTTGGACTTCCCACGACTCAGTTTCTTTTGGCACAGGTTGCAAATGGTATCGCTGTTGTCAGAGGCAGACACACAAAAAAATGCCACACTGCTGAGCTCTGCAATGACGGCATTCTGGTGGTGGCAACAGCATGCGTTGATGGGCGTTGGCGGGCTGTCTGGCTGACCCCTGGTGACGATGCATGCTGTCTGACTGTGCCACTAGCTCCTTGAGACGACCTCCCCGTGCTTCCAAATCGTCTCCTCCTCCTCTCTGTCTCCCCATCTGAACTTTCCCCCTCTTCTTCTTCTCTTCTAGCAGGCACCCACGTGACATCCACCGACACATCATCATCAACCGCTTCACTTGTATCTGAAACATCAAGAAAGGAAGCAGCAGCGGGTACAACATCATCATCATCATCACACCGTACCTCCATGTCGGTAATGCTGCCTGACTGAGACTGATCACTATTATCTACATCCTCTGTCAATGATGGTTGCGCATCACTCATTTCTTCAAAATGATGTGTCAATAACTCCTGTGACAGAACAAGTGAAGCGGCTGTGGTGCTAGTGTTGGTGGTGGCGACAAGCGGGGGAGTGGCACTGGTCACTTGAGACCTGCCCAAAGCACAGCTGGACTTAGATGGTGCGTCAAGGTTAGGAGGACTAGCAGCGGAAGCTGAAGAAGATTGGGTTTCCTGTGTTAGCCATTCAACTAGGTCCTCCTCAGAAGTTTTTGCATCCCCCCTGGCACCCGGCGTCTGAACAATGTGCATATTTGTAGGGTCTAAAGGAATCACAGCACCACGACCACAACCACGGAACCTGCGGGGTGGCCTGCCTCTGCCTGTCATTTTTTTTTAAATGGACACTAACAATACTATTACACCAATTGAGTGGTGGCACTGTGAAAGTGGGCACAGTATACGCTGTGAGACTGACAACAACAAAAAAGACAGATGTTTTAAAAATCACAAATTGTTACTTTTTGGAAATATTACTAGTACTGTGGCAACAAATATGATTGTTTGGCACTATTTGGCAAATGGGCATGTCTGGCACACATGCTGGGAGAAAGGAAACTGCAAATCAATGGCACTAGGAGACTGAAGAATCACAGTCAAAACAGTTATGATTAACAAAAATTCCAATCCTGTTACAATAAATATGAGTGGTGGCACTAATTGGCTAGTTGGGACTGGCACACAGGCAGGAGGAAAATGCAATTCAAGGGCACTAGTAGACTGCAGATTGACAGTTAAAAGAGTGTTGATTGACAAATTTTGCAATACTGTTAAAAGAAATATGATTGCTAGCACTAATTGGATAGTTGGGCCTGGCACACAGGCTGGCAGGCAGTAGAAAAGTGCAATTCAATGGCACAAGCAAAATGAGGATTAAGATCAACAATCAAGATTTTTTTAATTTTAATTAGTAACTATACTGTGACAACAATTAGGATTGGTGTAAATAGTTGGCAAGACGGCCTGGCACAAAAGGATGGCAGGCAGGAGGTAGATGCAATTCAAGGACACTAGGAGACTGATTAATGACAGTCAAAACAGTGATGATTGACAATTTTTGCAATACTGTTAAAAGAAATATGATTGCTGACAACAATTGGCTAGGTGGGCCTGGCTCACAGCAGGCTGCAAGGCAGGAGGAAAGTGCTATTCAATGGCACCAGCAAACTGAGGATTCAAATCACAGCAACTATTACCAAAAATTTTAATTTTTAATTATTAGAATACTGTCACAACAAATATGATTGGTGTAAATATATTTTAAGTAGGCCTGGCACACAGGCTTGGAAGGCTGTAGAAAAGTGCTATTCTAGGGCACGAGCAAACTGAGGATTAAGATTATCAACAATAAAGATTTTTTTAATTGTAATTAGTAACTATACTGTGACAAAAAATTAGGATTGGTGTAAATAGTTGGCAAGACGGCCTGGCACAAAAGGATGGCAGGCAGGAGGTAGATGCAATTCAAGGACACTAGGAGACTGATTACTGACAGTCTAAACAGTGATGATTGACAATTTTTGCAATACTGTTAACAGAAATATGATTGATGACAACAATTGGCTAGGTGGGCCTGGCTGACAGCAGGCTGCAAGGCAGGAGGAAAGTACTATTCAATGGCACCAGCAAACTGAGTATTCAAATCACAGCAAATATTACCAAAAATTTTAATTTTTAATTATTAGAATACTGTCACAACAAATATGATTGGTGTAAATATTTTTTAAGTAGGCCTGGCACACAGGCTTGGAAGGCTGTAGAAAAGTGCAATTCAAAGGCACGAGCAAACTGAGGATTAAGATCATCAACAATAAAGATTTCTCTTGTAAGGTGTATCCAGTCCACGGATCATCCATTACTTGTGGAATATTCTCATTCCCAACAGGAAGTTGCAAGAGGACACCCACAGCAGAGCTGTAATATAGCTCCTCCCCTAACTGTCATAGCCAGTCATTCTCTTGCAAGTCTCAACAAGCTAGGATGTTGTAGGAGAGAGTGGTTAAATATAGTTAGTTTATTTTCTTCAATCAAAAGTTTGTTATTTTTAAATAGTACCGGAGTTGTGCTATTTTATCTCAGGCAGTACATAGAAGAAGAATCTGCCTGAGGTTTCTATGATCTTAGCAGGTTGTAACTAAGATCCATTGCTATTCTCACATATGTCTGAGGGGATTACACAGATGAGGTAACTTCAGCGAGAGAATGGCGTGCAGTTTATTCTGCTATCAGGTATGTGCAGTTATAATTTTTTCTAGAGATGGAAAACACTAGAAAATGCTGCTGATACCGGATTAATGTAAGTTAAGCCTGAATACAGTGATTTAATAACGACTGGTATTATGCTTACTCCCAGGGGTAATACCCTTATGATATTGCAATATAAACATTTGCTGGCATGTTTAATCATTTTTATATATGCATTGGTGATAAAACTTTATTGGGGCCTAGTTTTTTCCACATGGCTGGCTTAAATTTTGACTAGAAACAGTTTTACTGAGGCTTTCCACTGTTATAGTATAAAAGTTACAGTTGGTGCAGTTAAAATTACAAACTGTGACATCCAGCTTCCCTCAGGAGTCCCCTGTATGCTATAGGACATCTCTAAAGGGCTCAAAGGCTTTCTAAAGTCGTTTATTGGGGAAGGTAGGACCACAGCTTGCTGTGGCAGTTGGTTGTGACTGTAAAAAAAAAAAAAAAAGTCTATTTAGTTTTTTTGATCCGTTTTTTGAACTAAGGGGTTAATCATCCATTTGCAAGTGGATGCAATGCTCTGCTAGCCTATTACATACACAGTAAAAATTTTGTTTGATTTACTGCATTTTTTCACTGTTTTTCAAATTCTGACAAAATTTGTTTCTCTTAAAGGCACAGTACCGTTTTTTATATTTGCTTGTTAACTTGATTTAAAGTGTTTTCCAAGCTTGCTAGTCTCATTGCTAGTCTGTATAAACATGTCTGACATAGAAGAAACTCCTTGTTCATTATGTTTAAAAGCCATGGTGGAACCCCCTCTTAGAATGTGTACCAAATGTACTGATTTCATTTTATGCAATAAAGATCATATTCTGTTTTTAAAAAAATTATCACCAGAGGAATCTGACGAGGGGAAAGTTATGCCGACTAACTCTCCCCACGTGTCAGACCCTTTGACTCCCGCCCAAGGGACTCACGCTCAAATGGCGCCAAGTACATCTAGGGCGCCCATAGCGTTTACTTTACATGACATGGCGGCAGTCATGGATAATACACTGTCAGCGGTATTAGCCAGACTACCTGAACTTAGAGGTTAGCGAGATAGCTCTGGGGTGAGACAAAATGCAGAGCATACTGACGCTTTAAGAACCATGTCTGATACTGCCTCACAATATGCAGAAGCTGAGGAAGGAGAGCTTCAGTCAGTGGGTGATGTTAATGACTCAGGAAAGATACCTGATTCTTATATTTCTACATTTAAATTTAAGCTTGAACACCTCCGCGTGTTACTTAGGGAGGTTTTAGCTGCTCTGAATGACTGTGATACCATTGCAGTGCCAGAGAAATTTTGTAGACTGGATAAATGCTTTGCAGTGCCGGTGTGTACTGAGGTTTTTCCAATACCTAAAAGGTTTACAGAAATTATTAATAAGGAATGGGATAGACCAGGTGTTCCGTTCTCTTCCCCTCCTATTTTTAGAAAAATGTTTTCCAATAGACGCCACCACACGGGACTTATGGCAGACAGTCCCTAAGGTGGAGGGAGCAGTTTCTACTCTAGCAAAGCGTACTACTATCCCTGTCGAGGACAGTTGTGCTTTTTTAGAGCCAATGGATAAAAAATTAGAAGGTTACCTTAAGAAAATATCAATATATGACTACAGTGGATCTAAAGGATGCTTATCTTCACATTCCGATACACAAAGGTCATCATCGGTTTCTCAGGTTTGCCTTTCAAGACAGGCATTACCAGTTGTAGCTCTTCCCTTTGGATTAGCTACAGCCCCAAGAATCTTTACAAAGGTTCTAGGGTCGCTTTTGGCGGTCCTAAGGCCGCGGGGCATAGCAGTAGCCCCTTATTTAGACAACATCCTGATACAGGCGTCAAACTTCCAAATTGCCAAGTCTCATACGGACGTAGTACTGGCATTTCTGAGGTTGCATGGGTGGAAAGTGAATGAGGAAAAGTGTTCTCTATCCCCACTCACAAGAGTTTCCTTTCTAGGGACTCTGATAGATTCTGTAGAAATGAAAATTTACCTTGACGGAGTCCAGGTTATCAAAGCTTCTAAATTCCTGTCGGGTTCTTCATTCCATTCCGCGCCCTTTGGTGGCTCAGTGTATGGAAGTAATCGGCTTAATGGTAGCGGCAATGGACATAGTGCCGTTTGCACGCTTACATCTCAGACTGCTGCAACTATGCAGGCTCAGTCAGTGGAGCGGGGATTACACAGATTTGGCCCCTCAACTGAATATGGACCAAGAGACCAGGGATCCTCTTCCCTGGTGGCTATCTCGGGTCCATCTGTCCAAAGGTATGACCTTCGCAGGCCAGATTGGACTATTGTAACAACAAATGCCAGCCTTCTAGGTTGGGGTGCAGTCTGGAACTACCTGAAGGCTCAGGGATCGTGGACTCAGGAGGAGTCTCTCCTTCCAATAAATATTCTGGAACTAAGAGCGATATTCAAGGCTCTTCAGGTTTGGCCTCAGTTAGCAACTCTGAGGTACATCAGATTTCAGTCGGTCAACATCACGACTGTAGCTTACATCAACCATCGAGGGGGAACAAGAAGTTCCCTAGAGATGTTAGAAGTTTCAAAAATAATTCACTGGGCAGAGATTCATTCTTGCCACCTATCAGCTATCCATATCCCAGGTGTAGAGCACTGGGAGGCGGATTTTCTAAGTCGTCAGACTTTTCATCCGGGAGACTGGGATCTCCATCCGGAGGTATTTGCACAACTGATTCTCCATTGGGGCAAACCAGAACTGGATCTCATGGTGTCTCGCCAGAACGCCAAGCTTCCGTGTTACGGATCCAGGTCCAGGGATCCCAAGGCGACACTGATAGATACTCTAGCAGCGCCCTGGTCTGTCAACCTGGCTTATGTGTTTCCACCGTTTCCTCTGCTCCCTCGACTGATTGCCAAGATCAAGCAGGAGAGAGCATCTGTGATTCTGATAGCACCTGCGTGGCCACGCAGGACCTGGTATGCAGATCTAGTGGACATGTCATCCTTTCCACCATGGTCTCTGCCTCTGAGACAGGACCTTCTACTTCAGGGTCCTTTCAACCATCCAAATCTAATTTCTCTGAGGCTGACTGCCTGGAGATTCAATGCTTGATTTTATCAAAGCGTGGCTTCTCCGAGTCAGTTATTGATACCTTCATACAGGCACGAAAGCCTGTCACCAGGAAAATTTACCATAAGGTATGGCGTAGATATCTTTATTTGTGTGAATCCAAGGGTTACTCATGGAATAAGGTCAGGATTCCTAGGATTTTATCTTTTCTCCAAGAAGGTTTGGAAAAAGGATTGTCAGCTAGTTTCTTAAAGGGACAGATTTTTGCTCTGTCTATTCTTTTGCACTAGCGTCTGGCAGATGTTCCAGACGTTCAGGCATTTTGTCAGGCTTTAGTTTGAATCAAGCCTGTGTTTAAACCTGTTGCTCCACCATGGAGCTTAAACTTGGTTCTTAAGGTTCTTCAAGGAGTTCCGTTTGAACCTCTTCATTCCATAGATATCAAACTTTTATCTTGGAAAGTTCTTTTTTTTTTTTTTTTTTTGGTAGCTATTTCCTCAGCTCGTAGAGTCTCTGAGCTATCTGCCTTACAATGTGATTCTCCTTATCTGATTTTTCATACGGATAAGGTAGTCCTGCGTACCAAACCTGGGTTCTTACCTAAGGTGGTATCTAACAAGAATATCAATCAAGAGATTGTGGTTCCATCCTTGTGTTACACAATCTGGACGTGGTCTGTGCTACTAAAGATTTTCGTCAAACATCTGCTTTGTTTGTTGTCTACTCTGGACAGAGGAGAGGTCAAAAGGCTTTGGCAACCTCTTTTTCTTTTTGGCTAAGAAGCTTAATCCGCTTAGCCTATGAGACTGCTGGACAGCAGCCTCCTGAAAGGATTACAGCTCATTCCACTAGAGCTGTGGCTTCCACTTGGGCCTTTAAAAATGAGGCTTCTGTTGAACAGATTTGCAAGGCGGCGACTTGGTCTTCGCTTCATACTTTTTCAAAATTTTACAAATTTGATACTTTTGCTTCTTCGGAGGCTATATTTGGGAGAAAGGTTTTACAGGCAGTGGTTCCTTCCATTTAAGTTCCTGCCTTGTCCCTCCCTTCATCCGTGTACTTTAGCTTTGGTATTGGTATCCCACAAGTAATGGATGATCCGTGGACTGGATACACCTTACAAGAGAAAACACAATTTATGCTTACCTGATAAATTTATTTCTCTTGTGGTGTATCCAGTCCACGGCCCGCCCTGTCATTTTAAGGCAGGTAATTTTTAAATTTAAACTACAGTAACCACTACACCCTATGGTTCCTCCTTTCTCGGCTTGTTTTCGGTCGAATGACTGGCTATGACAGTTAGGGGAGGAGCTATATTACAGCTCTGCTGTGGGTGTCCTCTTGCAACTTCCTGTTGGGAATGAGAATATCCCACAAGTAATGGATGATCCGTGGACTGGATACACCACAAGAGAAATAAATTTATCAGGTAAGCATAAATTGTGTTTTTTTAAATAGTAACTATACTGTGACAAAAAATTAGGATTGGTGTAAATAGTTGGCAAGACGGCCTGGCACAAAAGGATGGCAGGCAGGAGGTAGATGCAATTCAAGGAAACTAGGAGACTGATTACTGACAGTCTAAACAGTGATGATTGACAATTTTTGCAATACTGTTAACAGAAATATGATTGCTGACAACAATTGGCTAGGTGGGCCTGGCTCACAGCAGGCTGCAAGGCAGGAGGAAAGTGCTATTTAATGGCACCAGCAAACTGAGGATTCAAATCACAGCAACTATTACCAAAAATTTTAATTTTTAATTATTAGAATACTGTCACAACAAATATGATTGGTGTAAATATTTTTTAAGTAGGCCTGGCACACAGGCTTGGAAGGCTGTAGAAAAGTGCAATTCAAAGGCACGAGCAAACTGAGGGTTAAGATCATCAACAATAAAGATTTTTTAAATTGTAATTAGTAACTATACTGTGACAAAAAATTAGGATTGGTGTAAATAGTTGGCAAGAAGGCCTGGCACAAAAGGATGGCAGGCAGGAGGTAGATGCAATTCAAGGACACTAGGAGACTGATTACTGACAGTCTAAACAGTGATGATTGACAATGTTTGCAATACTGTTAACAGAAATATGATTGCTGACAACAATTGGCTAGGTGGGCCTGGCTCACAGCAGGCTGCAAGGCAGGAGGAAAGTGCTATTCAATGGCACCAGCAAACTGAGGATTCAAATCACAGCAACTATTACCAAAAATTGTAATTTTTAATTATTAGAATACTGTCACAACAAATATGATTGGTTTAAATATTTTTTAAGTAGGCCTGGCACACAGGCTTGGAAGGCTGTAGAAAAGTGCAATTCAAAGGCACGAGCAAACTGAGGGTTAAGATCATCAACAATAAAGATTTTTTTAATTGTAATTAGTAACTATACTGTGACAAAAAATTAGGATTGGTGTAAATAGTTGGCAAGACGGCCTGGCACAAAAGGATGGCAGGCAGGAGGTAGATGCAATTCAAGGAAACTAGGAGACTGATTACTGACAGTCTAAACAGTGATGATTGACAATTTTTGGAATACTGTTAACAGAAATATGATTGCTGACAACAATTGGCTAGGTGGGCCTGGCTCACAGCAGGCTGCAAGGCAGGAGGAAAGTGCTATTCAATGGCACCAGCAAACTGAGGATTCAAATCACAGCAACTATTACCAAAAATTTAAATTTCTCCAACATTGGTGTGTCCGGTCCACGGCGTCATCCTTACTTGTGGGATATTCTCTTCCCCAACAGGAAATGGCAAAGAGTCCCAGCAAAGCTGGTCACATGATCCCTCCTAGGCTCCGCCCACCCCAGTCATTCTCTTTGCCGTTGCACAGGCAACATCTCCACGGAGATGGTTAAGAGTTTTTTGGTGTTTAAATGTAGTTTTTATTCTTCTATCAAGTGTTTGTTATTTTAAAATAGTGCTGGTATGTACTATTTACTCTGAAACAGAAAAAGGATGAAGATTTCTGTTTGTAAGAGGAAGATGATTTTAGCAGACAGTAACTAAAATCGATTGCTGTTTCCACACAGGACTGTTGAGATGAAGTAACTTCAGTTGGGGGAAACAGTTAGCAGACCTTTCTGCTTAAGGTATGACTAGCCATATTTCTAACAAGACCATGTAATGCTGGAAGGCTGTCATTTCCCCTCATGGGGACCGGTAAGCCATTTTCTTAGTTAAACATAAAAGAATAAAGGGCTTCAAAAAGGGCTTAAAAACTGGTAGACATTTTTCTGGGCTAAAACGATTGCTTTACTAGGCATATTATGCAGATTCTAACTAATAATTGTTATTATAATCTTGGGGAACGTTTAGAAAAACGGCAGGCACTGTGTTGGACACCTTTTTCAGATGGGGGCCTTTTCTAGTTATAGACAGAGCCTCATTTTCGCGCCATTAATGCGCAGTTGTTTTTGGAGAGCAAGGCATGCAGATGCATGTGTGAGGAGCTAAGAATCACTGAAAAAGCTTATAGAAGGCGTCATTTGGTATCGTATTCCCTTCTGGGCTTGGTTGGGTCTCAGCAAAGCATATAGCTGGAACTGTATAGGGGTTAAATGTAAAAACGGCTCCGGTTCCGTTATTTTAAGGGTTAAAGCTCTGAAATTTGGTGTGCAATACTTTTAATGCTTTAAGACACTGTGGTGAAATTTTGGTAATTTTTGAACAATTCCTTCATACTTTTTCACATATTCAGTTATAAAGTGTTTTCAGTTTGAAATTTAAAGAAACAGTAACGGTTTTATTTTAAAACGTTTTTTTGTGCTTGATTGACAAGTTTAAGCCTGTTTAACATGTCTGTACCATCAGATAAGCTATGTTCTATATGTATGAAAGCCAATGTGTCTCCCCATTTAAATTTATGTGATAAGTGTGCCATAGTGTCCAAACAAAGTAAGGACAGTAATGCCACAGATGATGATATTGCCCAAGATGATTCCTCAAATGAGGGGAGTAAACATGATACTGCATCATCCCCTAATGTGTCTACACCAGTTTTGCCCACACAGGAGGCCCCAGTACATCTAGTGCGCCAATACTTATTACCATGCAACAATTAACGGCTGTAATGGATAACTCCATAGCAAATCTTTTATCCAAAATGCCTACTTATCAGAGAAAGCGCAATTGCTCTGTTTTAAACACTGAAGAGCAGGAGGGCGCTGATGATATTTGTTCTGACATACCCTCACACCAATCTCAAGGGGCCATGAGAGAGGTTTTGTCTGATGGAGAAATCTAAGATTCAGGAAAAATTTCTCATCAAGCTGAAACTGATGTTGTGACATTTAAATTTAAATTAGAACATCTCCGCGCACTGCTTAAGGAGGTGTTATCTACTCTGGATGATTGTGACAATTTGGTCATTCCAGAGAAATTATGTAAGATGGACAAGTTCCTAGAGGTTCCGGTGCCCCCAGACGCTTTTCCTATACCCAAGCGGGTGGCGGACATAGTAAATAAAGAGTGGGAAAGGCCCGGCATACCTTTTGTTCCCCCCCCCCTATATTTAAGAAATTATTTCCTATAGTCGACCCCAGAAAGGACTTATGGCAGACAGTCCCCAAGGTCGAGGGGGCGGTTTCTACTCTAAACAAACGCACTACTATTCCTATCGAAGACAGTTGTGCTTTTAAAGATCCTATGGAAAAAAAATTAGAGGGTTTGCTTAAAAAGATTTTTGTACAGCAAGGGTTCCTTCTACAACCAATTTCATGCATTGTTCCTGTCACTACGGCAGCGTGCTTCTGGTTCGAGGAACTATAAAAGTCGCTCAGTAGAGAATCTTCGTAAGAGGAGGTTATGGACAGAGTTCAAGCACTTAAATTGGCTAACTCTTTTGTTTTAGATGCCGCTTTGCAATTAGCTAGATTAGCGGCGAAAAATTCAGGGTTTGCTATAGTGGCGCGCAGAGCGCTTTGGCTAAAGTCTTGGTCAGCGGATGTGTCATCCAAGACAAAATTGCTTAACATTCCTTTCAAAGGTAAAACATTATTTGGACCAGATTTGAAAGAGATTATTTCAGACATCACTGGAGGAAAGGGCCACGCCCTCCCACAGGATAGGTCTTTTAAGGCTAAAAATAAGCCTAATTTTCGTCCCTTTCGCAGAAACGGACCAGCCTCTAATTCTGCATCCTCTAAGCAAGAGGGTAATACTTCACAACCCAAACCAGCCAATGCAAGGCTGGAACAAGGGTAAGCAGGCCAAGAAGCCTACCACTGCTACCAAAACAGCATGAAGGGATAGCCCCGATCCGGAACCGGATCTAGTAGGGGGCAGACTCTCTCTCTTTGCTCAGGCTTGGGCAAGAGATGTTCAGGATCCTTGGGCGCTAGAAATAGTTTCTCAAGGTTATCATCTGGAATTCAAGGAACTACCCCCAAGGGGAAGGTTCCACAGGTCTCAATTATCCTCAAACCTAATAAAGAGACAGGCATTCTTACATTGCGTAGAAGACCTGTTAAAGATGGGAGTGATACATCCAGTTCCAATAAAAGAACAAGGAATGGGATTTTACTCAAATCTGTTCGTAGTTCCCAAAAAAGAGGGAACATTCAGACCAATTTTGGATCTGAAGATCCTAAACAAATTTCTCAGGGTTCCATCGTTCAAAATGGAAACCATTCGAACGATCCTTCCCACCATCCAGGAAAGTCAATTTATGACCACCGTGGATTTAAAGGATGCGTACCTACATATTCCTATCCACAAGGAACATCATCAGTTCCTAAGGTTCGCTTTTCTGGACAAGCATTACCAGTTTGTGGCACTTCCATTCGGATTAGCCACTGCTCCGAGAATTTTCACAAAGGTACTAGGGTCCCTTCTAGCGGTTCTAAGACCAAGGGGCATTGCAGTAGTACCTTACTTGGACGACATCCTAATTCAAGCGTCGTCCCTGTCAAAAGCAAAGGCTCATACGGACATCGTCCTAGCCTTTCTCAGATCTCACGGATGGAAGGTGAACAAAGAAAAAAGTTCTCTGTCCCCGTCAACAAGAGTTCCCTTCTTGGGAACAATAATAGATTCCTTATAAATTAGGATTTTTCTGACAGAGGTCAGAAAATCAAAACTTCTAAGCTCTTGTCAAGTACTTCACTCTGTTCCTCGTCCTTCCATAGCGCAGTGCATGGAGGTAATAGGTTTGATGGTTGCAACAATGGACATAGTTCCTTTTGCACGAATTCATCTAAGACCATTACAACTGTGCATGCTCAAACAGTGGAATGGGGATTATACAGACTTGTCTCCGATGATTCAAGTAGATCAAAAGACCAGAGATTCACTCCGTTGGTGGCTGACCCTGGACAATCTGTCACAGGGAATGAGCTTCCGCAGACCAGAGTGGGTCATTGTCACGACCGACGCCAGTCTAGTGGGCTGGGGCGCGGTCTGGGAATCCCTGAAAGCTCAGGGTTTATGGTCTCGGGAAGAGTCTCTTCTCCCGATAAACATTCTGGAACTGAGAGAGATATTCAATGCTCTCAAAGCTTGGCCTCAACTAGCAAAGGCCAAATTCATAAGGTTTCAATCAGACAACATGACGACTGTTGCATATATCAATCATCAGGGGGGAACAAGGAGTTCCCTGGCGATTAAAGAAGTGACCAAGATAATTCAATGGGCGGAGGATCACTCCTGCCACTTGTCTGCGATCCACATCCCAGGAGTGGAAAATTGGGAAGCGGATTTTCTGAGTCGTCAGACATTCCATCCGGGGGAGTGGGAACTCCATCCGGAAATCTTTGCCCAAATAACTCAATTATGGGGCATTCCAGACATGGATCTGATGGCGTCTCGTCAGAACTTCAAGGTTCCTTGCTACGGGTCCAGATCCAGGGATCCCAAGGCGACTCTAGTAGATGCACTAGTAGCACCTTGGACCTTCAACCTAGCTTATGTATTCCCACCGTTTCCTCTCATTCCCAGGCTGGTAGTCAGGATCAATCAGGAGAGGGCCTCGGTGATCTTGATAGCTCCTGCGTGGCCACGCAGGACTTGGTATGCAGACCTGGTGAATATGTCATCGGCTCCACCATGGAAGCTACCTTTGAGACAGGACCTTCTTGTTCAAGGTCCATTCGAACATCCGAATCTGGTTTCCCTCCAACTGACGGCTTGGAGATTGAACGCTTGATTTTATCAAAGCGTGGGTTTTCAGATTCTGTAATAGATACTCTGATTCAGGCTAGAAAGCCTGTAACTAGAAAAATTTACCATAAAATATGGAAAAAATATATCTGTTGGTGTGAATCCAAAGGATTGCCATGGAACAAGATAAAAATTCCTAAGATTCTATCCTTTCTACAAGAAGGTTTGGAGAAAGGATTATCTGCAAGTTCTCTACTTGTGTCTTACTACACAAACGACTGGCAGCTATGCCAGATGTTCAAGCATTTGTTCAGGCTCTGGTTAGCATCAAGCCTGTTTACAGACCTTTGACTCCTCCCTGGAGTTTAAATCTAGTTCTTTCAGTTCTTCAAGGGGTTCCGTTTGAACCCTTACATTCCGTAGATATTAAGTTACTATCTTGGAAAGTTTTGTTTTTGGTTGCTATCTCTTCTGCTAGAAGAGTTTCAGAGTTATCTGCTCTGCAGTGTTCTCCTCCTTATCTGGTGTTCCATGCAGATAAGGTGGTTTTGCATACTAAGCCTGGTTTTCTTCCTAAAGTTGTTTCTAACAAAAATATTAACCAGGAGATAGTTGTACCTTCTTTGTGTCCGAATCCAGTTTCAAAGAAGGAGCGTTTGTTACACAATTTGGACGTTGTCCGTGCTCTAAAATTCTATTTAGAGGCTACTAAAGATTTCAGACAAACATCATCCTTGTTTGTTGTTTATTCTGGTAAAAGGAGAGGTCAAAAAGCGACTTCTACCTCTCTTTCCTTTTGGCTTAAAAGCATTATCCGATTGGCTTATGAGACTGCCGGACGGCAGCCTCCTGAAAGAATCACAGCTCACTCCACTAGGGCTGTGGCTTCCACATGGGCCTTCAAGAACGAGGCTTCTGTTGACCAGATATGTAAGGCAGCGACTTGGTCTTCACTGCACACTTTTGCCAAATTTTACAAATTTGATACTTTTGCTTCTTCGGAGGCTATTTTTGGGAGAAAGGTTTTGCAAGCTGTGGTGCCTTCCGTTTAGGTGACCTGATTTGCTCCCTCCCTTCATCCGTGTCCTAAAGCTTTGGTATTGGTTCCCACAAGTAAGGATGACGCCGTGGACCGGACACACCAATGTTGGAGAAAACAGAATTTATGCTTACCTGATAAATTACTTTCTCCAACGGTGTGTCCGGTCCACGGCCCGCCCTGGTTTTTTTAATCAGGTCTGATGAATTATTTTCTCTAACTACAGTCACCACGGTATCACATGATTTCTCCTATATATATTTCCTCCTGTCCGTCGAATGACTGGGGTGGGCGGAGCCTAGGAGGGATCATGTGACCAGCTTTGCTGGGACTCTTTGCCATTTCCTGTTGGGGAAGAGAATATCCCACAAGTAAGGATGACGCCGTGGACCGGACACACCGTTGGAGAAAGTAATTTACCAGGTAAGCATAAATTCTGTTTTTTAATTATTAGAATACTGTCACAACAAATATGATTGGTGTAAATATTTTTTAAGTAGGCCTGGCACACAGGCTTGGAAGGCTGTAGAAAAGTGCAATTCAAAGGCACGAGCAAACTGAGGGTTAAGATCATCAACAATAAAGATTGTTTTAATTGTAATTAGTAACTATACTGTGACAAAAAATTAGGATTGGTGTAAATAGTTGGCAAGACAGCCTGGCACAAAAGGATGGCAGGCAAGAGGTAGATGAAATTCAAGGACACTAGGAGACTGATTACTGACAGTCTAAACAGTGATGATTGACAATTTTTGCAATACTGTTAACAGAAATATGATTGCTGACAACAATTGGCTAGGTGGGCCTGGCTCACAGCAGGCTGCAAGGCAGGAGGAAAGTGCTATTCAATGGCACCAGCAAACTGAGGATTCAAATCACAGCAACTATTACCAAAAATTTTAATTTTTAATTATTAGAATACTGTCACAACAAATATGATTGGTGTAAATATTTTTTAAGTAGGCCTGGCACACAGGCTTGGAAGGCTGTAGAAAAGTGCAATTCAAAGGCACGAGCAAACTGAGGGTTAAGATCATCAACAATAAAGATTTTTTTGATTGTAATTAGTAACTATACTGTGACAAAAAATTAGGATTGGTGTAAATAGTTGGCAAGACGGCCTGGCACAAAAGGATGGCAGGCAGGAGGTAGATGCAATTCAAGGAAACTAGGAGACTGATTACTGACATTCTAAACAGTGATGATTGACAATTTTTGCAATACTGTTAACAGAAATATGATTGCTGACAACAATTGGCTAGGTGGGCCTGGCTCACAGCAGGCTGCAAGGCAGGAGGAAAGTGCTATTCAATGGCACCAGCAAACTGAGGATTCAAATCACAGCAACTATTACCAAAAATTTTAATTTTTAATTATTAGAATACTGTCACAACAAATATGATTGGTGTAAATATTTTTTAAGTAGGCCTGGCACACAGGCTTGGAAGGCTGTAGAAAAGTGCAATTCAAAGGCATGAGCAAACTGAGGGTTAAGATCATCAACAATATAGATTCTTTTAATTGTAATTAGTAACTATACTGTGACAAAAAATTTGGATTGGTGTAAATAGTTGGCAAGACGGCCTGGCACAAAAGGATGGCAGGCAGGAGGTAGATGCAATTCAAGGAAACTAGGAGACTGATTACTGACAGTCTAAACAGTGATGATTGACAATTTTTGGAATACTGTTAACAGAAATATGATTGCTGACAACAATTGGCTAGGTGGGCCTGGCTCACAGCAGGCTGCAAGGCAGGAGTAAAGTGCTATTCAATGGCACCAGCAAACTGAGGATTCAAATCACAGCAACTATTACCAAAAATTTAAATTTTTAATTATTAGAATACTGTCACGAAAGATGCTGGTTTCCGGTGGGAGGAGCACGCTGAAGCAACACGCGCTCTGTCAGCTCTGTGAGAAGGAGCTGATTTTTTCAACACCCCGCTAACACAGACTCCTTTTGCCGGGGGTGAGAGCCCTGCTTGGGGAGGACGTACCATTCATAGACGGAAGCCTTTACAGCCAATACAGGCCGGGTGGTACTGGCCGCGAGACACACACAGTAGGTCATACACTGAAGAGCAATCGGAGGAGCGGAGGAAGCCTCGACTCTGACTGGATGTTGCTGCTATAAGCAGTTGCGATAGAGGCTGGATTCAGCAACAGAGGCAAGGAAGTCTAGCTGCCCCCCCCTTACCCGGAGACAGACGGGAGGTGTCTCGCTTGGACCCGAGGTCGGGAAGGAGCAGTGGCAGAGGTGGCCACACGCTGGTGAACGCAAGTATTTAAAAGACGCTAAGAATATAAAGTAGCATCATGTGTGTATAGACCGCTGTGTGTGTCTGTGGGAGGACAGTTAATTTTGTCTATATTTGACTGACTTTAAAAACTTTTTACCTCAACACCGGCTAAGTGGATAAAGGGACACTTACACGTTAAAACAAAGTAAAATCTGTACTAAGCACTAAATTCTAAACTGCCACCCTGAAGGGAGGGGAGCAGGGAAGAAGGAAGGGGGAAAGACGTTTTTATTTAAACTCCACCGATAGACGGTACCAAAGGTTCAAACAAATAGAAGCCTGTAAGCAGGTCATACCTGCACTGTGCAATGGTGTAGATTAGAGCTGCTGTATCTAACACACGTATAAGGGCAAAAGGTAATAAAGAAAGTGGGTCTTTCAATCTCCCCACACCTTCTGTGAAATACTGACTACATACGCTTGTCCCACATAAAGAAGGAGACACAGGGGAGAAGGACATACGATAAAATCATAGCAGAAGAGTAGGGGATTTGACCCCCTTGTTTTGTTTGTCCTTTGTGTCTTTCCTCTCATGTTTTCTGCAGTGGTTGATTTAATATCATCAAGTCAACAAAAGTGGTGTCATTCTATAAGCAGCGGGACAATCTCAGAACAGGACAAATATATTAGCAAGGATGATTTTGTGCAGTATATTCTGAATTTCAAGCCAGTTGATATTATAAAAAGAAGGAAGAAAGACTCCACTTATAATCTTTTTTTTTCACAGTTCCTGGGAAATTACCTGCTGTCAAAAGCAGAAAGCACGAACTCTTGTCAAGTTTAATATATTGTCAGACTCTCATATACAGGAAATCTACCGTATACCCCATCATGCTATAGAGGTTACAAATGCTAGATTAGCAGTAATTTAAAGGGAGTAAGTGATATATACAGGAAAGGATATTGTTGTGATCAATTCTGTTCAAAGTAGTGGTGACTTATATTGGATATGTGTTTGTATTGTTTTTAAAAAAGCTAAAACAGGTGGCTTAATAATACCTCGCTAAGATTGGTCAGTTAAGGAGGAGAGAAAAAAGAGAAAAAAGAGGGAAAACGCTAACTAGCTAATTGGTAACATAGGGGTATTTAAATTAAGAACCTTCCTCCTTTTCTGGAATTATAGCCAAAATTGTCGAACAACAAGTATGCAAATGTGAGATTGCTTTCTTTTTCCTGCGCAGAAAAACCTTTAATATAAACATAGAAGGTGTATTTAAGTTACTGTGTCAAGAAGGGTATTTATTAGCTAAAAGCTCCAAGGTAAACTACCATAAACTACCAAGGATTGCAGTGAAAGATTACGAGGTTAGAATTTAAACCAGAAACCTGGTGAATAGTAACAATAATATATCTGGAAGGATGTTTGAAATCAAAACCTTCCTCTATATCTAAACTCACTGGAAGGGTTGCTTGGCATCAGACATAAGTAGCTTTCTTTGTATCTTGAAGGTATTAAGTTAAGAGTAAGATAAACACAGGAAATACGTGCAAGCTAAGAAAGGTTATTATTACTTAAAATCCAAGGGGGAAGGAAAAAAAGAGAAAAGGGAAAAAACTCCTATATATAGAGATTGTTAGGAACTACAGTTTAAGTCATAAGGGAAAGCATTTAAACCAGATAAGCACTAGGTAAAGGTTGTGTTACCGTATTTCTACCGATAGTTGGTCTAATGACTGTACAACAGATGTAAATAAGACAGCATAAATCAAGGTTTAATTTAAGCTGGAAGGCAATATTAGAAGGTCACTAGGACTATAAAACGGGTCTGGGGGTCCTGATCTGAGGATCAATTTTATTATTTTCTACGCATAGGGGTATATACCGAGTTGGGATAGTGGTCACACAGTAAGGGGCCACGCCACATTATGTGGCACACATAGCCAGAGACACAAATAATTAATTCACTTTCATCCACTCTCTACACTATCTCTTTTTTCTATTTTTACTTGTGGACATTGTCCAACACAATTTGAAAGCACTTGTTAGGGAAATTCTTATCTTTAAGGAACAATTCCACTCAGAATAACACTAGTGGTGACACATTGACACATACTGCATACGAGCAGCCTGATCTTTCACTTTTTTTTTTTTTTTTTTTCTCTTCCTGTTAATCACGAGCACATTCAGTCACATATATGGACAAGTATATACCCAATCTCAAGACAAGGTCCCCAGCCATGCCAACTAAGAAAGATAAGAAAGCTAAGGCTATGCTGGAGACAGGATTAGAAGGTACAATGGAGGTTTCCATTAACAATGCAGAAAAACAATTATCGAATAACCAGCTAGCTGATTTAATATTGCCCCAATTTGATTCCATTAAGAAGGAGATTACGGTTCTGTCCTCAGAAATTAGGTCTTTTTCTAATAGATTATCTGAGGCAGAGGAAAGGGTTTCTGATCTTGAGGATAGACTTAACACTCAGGACGTAAATTGGTTGAACTATGAAGAGAAGATTAGATTAATGCAACTTAAAATGGAGGATTTGGAGGATAGATCCCGCAGAAGTAATATTCGTATAGTTGGTCTACCCGAAAGCAAAGAGTTTGAGGATCTAATGTTATTTGGATCAGCCACCTTGCCATCTTTATTAGGGGTAAATATGACCTCAGAAAAGATGAGAGTTGAGAGGGCACACAGAATTGGGAGCATTAAGAAGTACTCAGATGGGTCCATACGCCCAAGAGTGGTCCTGATAAAATATCTTGATTTTCAAGATAAAGTAACGATATTAAGACAGTACAGGAAAAACAAGATATTTAAGATAGATACCAACCAAGTGCTCATCTTTCAAGATTTCTCTGTGGAAACGTCTTCCAAAAGAAAGCTAATGACACCTTTCTGTACAAACCTGATAAAAGCAGGAATTAAGGCAACAATGAGATATCCGGCTAAAATTATAATCATAAATACGGAAGGTGACAATATCTCTCTAAATTCGGCCGAAGAAGCCGGAAGATATTGCACAGAGAAAGGAATAGAGGTGCCTAAGGACACACGTTAGGGAGCGAGGCTCCGTAACCATTACAGATTTTTTACTAGGGACGTAAAATGGTTAGATATAGGTGTACCCTGTTATTCCCCCCCCTTTTTTTTCTATTTTTTTTTTTTTTTTTTTTTTCTTCCCTTTCTTTCCCTTCTTCCCCTTCTCCCTCTTTTTTTATTTCCATGGCGACCATAGGCTCATCTCCCAGAGGAAGGCAGTATGAGAGGACAAGGAAAAGAAGCTTTTAGTAAAAATGATTTCTAAGTAATAAATGTTAAATCTCGTTTCATGGAATGTTGGAGGGATAACCTCCCCCATTAAAAGAAAAAATATTTTTAAATTGCTCAGAAAGCACCACCCGGATATTATCTTTTTACAAGAGCTGTTAGCGAAATTAAAGTTTAATTGGATTTCGGAAATCCGGGCGACTCCTTGCAATAGTAGGAAACGCGGCGTGGCTATATTGATTAATAAGAAACTAGAATATAAAATCCATAAACAGGAATTAGATCCAGCAGGCAGGTTTATTATTTTACAAATTGAAACCGAACATAAAATATGGACATTTTGTAATGTTTATGGTCCAAACGGATTAGATAAAGAGTTCTGGGCAAAACTGACGAATAAATTAATACCCTATTTAGGGCAAAATATAATCCTGGCTGGGGATTTGAATGCAACAATGCAGCCATATCTAGATAGATTTCGTTTTAAAGGCAACAAACAACATATGAGGGTGGCAAGAGTACTTAGAGAATTTGCAAAAAAACTTAAATTAAAAGACATATGGCGCCTACAACATCCAGACGAATGCAGTTTCTCATGCGAATCAAAAGGACATAAAAAATTTTCGCGCATAGACATGTTCTTGGTGGAGGAAAATATTCTCTCAAGTGATTTAGAGTCGAAAATAGCTGAAATATTAATTTCTGATCACGCAATAATCACTTTAAAAGTGGACGGGAAGATAAATAAGAGAGTTAATAACATAAACGCATTTTTTTTCCCCAAATACATGATGTTTGATGAGGAATTTCATAAATGGCTCGCACGAAAATGGAAAGATTATTATGAATTAAATCAGGCGCATATGTCCAAAATAGAAACATTTTGGGAAGCAGGGAAGGCAGTTATAAGGGGGGAAATTAAATCATACATGATAATAAGAAAACACAAGTGGAAGGCCAGAGATATACAATTAGCAAATTATCTTAAAAATTGTTATGGTAAATATATTAGCAACCCTAATCCAGATACATGGAAAAAGTACTTGCAAGCAAAAAATGCGAGAGAGCTATATATGAGAGAGTCTTGGGCACGCGAAGATATGAAGACGAGGGCATATTGCCAGGGGTATCAGGGGATCTCCGCTCAGCATTTAGCCAAAATTGTTAAATTTAGGAAAAAAAGGAACATGATTCCCATGATTAAGGAAGGCACTGAAACCTTTACACAATTCTCTGAAATAAGGGAGGCCTTCTTCAGGTTCTATCAAAAATTATATTCTAAGGAGGGAATTAGCGAGGAGGAGAAAGCTAAATTCTGGCAAAAAATTAATATCCCGAGAATATCGGAAGAAGCTCTTCAATTAATCAATAAAGAAATTACGGAAGAGGAAATTAAGTACACGATAGAAAGAACTAAAGCCAATAAGGCGCCTGGGCCTGATGGCCTCCCGGCGGAATTCTATAAAATGATAAGCGAGGAACTAACAGGAACATTGGCCAGATTATACAACAGTTATTATATGCAAGGTAAACTGGATTCCCCATATTTTACAGATTCAATAATTACTCTAATCCATAAAAAAGGCAGGAAGGTGGAGGATATGGGGTCGTATCGCCCCATACCTCTCCTGAACCAGGATTATAAAATTTTTACATCGATTTTAGCCGACAGATTAAAAAAAGCAGTAGGGGATCTGATACATACAGATCAGACAGGTTTCATCCCTGGAAGAAATCCAGTACGTAACATGCGACGAGTCCTAGTCATGTTAGATTATTATCATAATAAGAATCAAGATGCTAGTAAAGAAGGTGTAAAGGACTTAGCCCTCTTAACAATTGACGCAGAGAAGGCATTCGACACAGTCACATGGGATCATTTATTTACGGCTTTAAATAAATTTGGCATAGAGGGGAATCTAGCTAATGTAATAAAGAAGATATATAGTAATCCTAGATCTCAACTTTTAGTAAATGGGGAACTATCAAATCACATTACATTACAAAGGGGGACGAGACAAGGCTGCCCACTTTCACCATTGCTATTTGACATCGCGCTCGAACCATTGGCAGTACTGTTAAGACAGGAGATGCTGGGGATTCCGCTGGGAGGCCAGAGGGTAACCATCTCTCTCTATGCAGACAACATTATTCTGTTTTTACAGGATACCAATGTAAGCATTCCCAAATGTTTAGAACTTATTAAAGGCTTCAGCCAATTCTCGGGATATAAAATCAATTCCGAGAAATCAGAGTTATTATGGATTATTAAAACAAAGAGCAGTTGCACTCAACATATATTCAGAGAAGTGACCCATATTAATTATCTAGGCATTAAACTGAGTAAAAACCCCAAGGACTGGTACTATTTAAATTACAGTGAATTCTTTAATAATCTCCAGGAGAAATTAGAAAGCTGGAATATACATTACCTATCCCTCTCTGCAAAAATTATGTTGATAAAAGTAATAGTCTTCCCCCAACTATTGTTCTTGATGCAGAACTTACCATTACTCATCTCCAAACGGGATGTGGGCAAATATAAAAAGGCATGTACCAGGTTTATATGGGGAAAGAAGAAACCTAGATTAGCCTTAGAGAAACTTACACAGAGTATAAAATATGGCGGCCTGTCGCTACCTAATATTACACATTACAACATTGTAACACTTATTAAATTTGGTATAGATTGGATTTTAGAGACAAATCATGTTACATATTATACAATAGAGTCTGCATTAATAGCCCCATTTGATCTTAAGGCAATTTTGCATTACCCTCATTGCAGGCTACCAAGTAATATAAGCAACTTGCCTACATTTGCTAATGTTGTTCTTGCATGGCAAAAATATTGTGCTCTCAGAGGCCAAGACTTCCAACTATCAAAATATTTGCCGATTATGGGAACCCTAGATTTTACAGCAGGGACATACAACGCAGTATTTAGATCTTGGAGGCAAAAAGGGATAACATATTTTTCTCAGATAATGCAACGGGATGGAGAGATAATACAAACATATGAGGAATTAGCAAGGATATTTTTTTTTGCATATCTGCAAGCTAGAAGTTTTCTTTCAGAAAGGCTACAGAAGCATAGAATGGTCTGGGATCCAGGTATTGAGTCAGGACTCAAACTATACAAGGCAGGGAAACGTGCATTATCTTACTGGTATCAGGCGTTACAGGCCGTATCGGGAAAAAAACATTTGAATAAAATGAAGGAGACACTCCTTAGACATTTCGGAATAATTCAAAAGGAGGAAATTACAAAGAGTTTCGAGCGGGCTAGGGAAGCAACCATGTTGGTGACATGGAGATAAGCGCAGTTTAAACTGATGAATAACTATTATCTCACACCTTATAGGATAGGGAAATGGGGGCAGGGAGGGCAAAACGCGACATGTTTAAAATGCAGGCAAGTGATGGCAGATCTGAAACACTGCCTCTGGGAGTGCCCGAAAATTAGACAATTTTGGGGGAAAGTACAATACTGGTTAAACAGATTTCTGCAGGCGAGGATTGAAATTTCTCAGCATAATGTATTTTTCCTGGGGAAAAAATTTAAACAAAGAGGTGATAGACAGCTTGTGAATATGGCCATTTTGGCCGCACGTAACTTAACCCCTTAATGACCGCAATGTACCCTGTTTGTCACTGGTCATTAATTGTTTTTTCAGGACATAATAGCAGAAATCTAGCAAGAACACGCTATTAATGCCCTCCCTTCAGCAGGCTTTGTGGAATAGAGCAGTCTCAACGCTGGTGGCAAGACCGAGCTATAAAGCAATCAAGTCCCAAAAATAGGCCAGTGACATACAGGGTACGTCGCTGGTCCTTAAGGGGTTAATATGTCAGAAGTGGAGATCCCCTGATTCCCCTAGGCTAGCAGAATTTATTAACAACTTGAAATTACAGATGACAGTAGAAAGACAAGGCTTAACTCGAATGCCTGAAAAACAGCTTAGAATGTTTTTTGATAAATGGAAGAATATAATCTTGTCATGGTCTCCCGAAATTCAAATCCAGTTCATTGCCCCTTTAAGGAGCTCACCCTATTTTACCATGTTGGTCGTGGAGGAGATACTCCCGCAACATTGGTTGTGAAAAATAAACCTTTAAAGAATGAGGTAGCGGTTCGCCATGGTTGGTTTCTCCTTTCCCACCCTTTTTTTCTCTTTCCCCCTCTCTTTTTTTTTTTTTTTTTTGCGATTGGTCAATCAGCAAGGTCACCACGCACCAGTGAATATACGGTGCTTTATTTTGAGAAGGTCAGATATAAAAGATAAAGATTTTATAAAGATAGAGACCCCTTTTTTTTTTTTTTTTTTCTTTTTCTCTTTCTTAGGTTCATTTAAAAAGTGAATGGATGAACTAATAGAAATTAATATTTAGGATAAAATAAGCGGGAATAATAGGTTACTTGTTCTCTTTTTTATGTATAGTTAAAATAAGACACCAATCAGTCACAAAGGTATTTGCTATACTCATTTGCGAAAATTTATTTGGAAATTGTATATGCTATGATTGTATGGGTTTTTTTTTTCTGTACTTCGTAACATTATTGTATACAAAATGGCAAAGCATTTGTATGTTGGATTTTCAATAAAATGATTTAAATAAAAAAAAAAAAAAAAAGAATACTGTCACAACAAATATGATTGGTTTAAATATTTTTTAAGTAGGCCTGGCACACAGGCTTGGAAGGCTGTAGAAAAGTGCAATTCAAAGGCACGAGCAAACTGAGGGTTAAGATCATCAACAATCAAGATTTTTTTAATTTTAATTAGTAACTATACTGTGACAAAAAATTAGGATTGGTGTAAATAGTTGGCAAGACGGCCTGGCACAAAAGGATGGCAGGCAGGAGGTAGATGCAATTCAAGGACACTAGGAGACTGATTACTGACAGTCTAAACAGTGATGATTGACAATTTTTGCAATACTGTTAACAGAAATATGATTGCTGACAACAATTGGCTAGGTGGGCCTGGCTCACAGCAGGCTGCAAGGCAGGAGGAAAGTGCTATTCAATGGCACCAGCAAACTGAGGATTCAAATCACAGCAACTATTACCAAAAATTTAAATTTTTAACTATTAGAATACTGTCACAACAAATATGATTGGTGTAAATATTTTTTAAGTAGGCCTGGCACACAGGCTTGGAAGGCTGTAGAAAAGTGCAATTCAAAGGCACGAGCAAACTGAGGGTTAAGATCATCAACAATAAAGATTTTTTTAATTGTAATTAGTAACTATACTGTGACAAAAAATTAGGATTGGTGTAAATAGTTGGCAAGACGGCCTGGCACAAAAGGATGGCAGGCAGGAGGTAGATGCAATTCAAGGACACTAGGAGACTGATTACTGACAGTCTAAACAGTGATGATTGACAATTTTTGCAATACTGTTAACAGAAATATGATTGCTGACAACAATTGGCTAGGTGGGCCTGGCTCACAGCAGGCTGCAAGGCAGGAGGAAAGTGCTATTCAATGGCACCAGCAAACTGAGGATTCAAATCACAGCAACTATTACCAAAAATTGTAATTTTTAATTATTAGAATACTGTCACAACAAATATGATTGGTGTAAATATTTTTTAAGTAGGCCTGGCACACAGGCTTGGAAGGCTGTAGAAAAGTGCAATTCAAAGGCACGAGCAAACTGAGGGTTAAGATCATCAACAATAAAGATTTTTTTAATTGTAATTAGTAACTATACTGTAACAAAAAATTAGGATTGGTGTAAATAGTTGGCAAGACGGCCTGGCACAAAAGGATGGCAGGCAGGAGGTAGATGCAATTCAAGGAAACTAGGAGACTGATTACTGACAGTCTAAACAGTGATGATTGACAATTTTTGGAATACTGTTAACAGAAATATGATTGCTGACAACAATTGGCTAGGTGGGCCTGGCTCACAGCAGGCTGCAAGGCAGGAGGAAAGTGCTATTCAATGGCACCAGCAAACTGAGGATTCAAATCACAGCAACTATTACCAAAAATTTTAATTTTTAATTATTAGAATACTGTCACAACAAATATGATTGGTGTAAATATTTTTTAAGTAGGCCTGGCACACAGGCTTGGAAGGCTGTAGAAAAGTGCAATTCAAAGGCACGAGCAAACTGAGGGTTAAGATCATCAACAATAAAGATTTTTTTAATTGTAATTAGTAACTATACTGTGACAAAGAATTAGGATTGGTGTAAATAGTTGGCAAGACAGCCTGGCACAAAAGGATGGCAGGCAAGAGGTAGATGCAATTCAAGGACACTAGGAGACTGATTACTGACAGTCTAAACAGTGATGATTGACAATTTCTCTTGTTAAGTGTATCCAGTCCACGGATCATCCATTACTTATGGGATATTAACTCCTCCCCAACAGGAAGTGCAAGAGGATTCACCCAGCAGAGCTGCTATATAGCTCCTCCCCTAACTGCCATTACCAGTCATTCTCTTGCACCCAACGAATAGATAGGATGTGTGAGAGGACTGTGGTGATTATACTTAGTTTCATACCTTCAATCAAAAGTTTGTTATTTTATAATAGCACCGGAGTGTGTTATTCCTTCTCTGGTAGAATTTGAAGAAGAATCTACCTGAGTTTTTCTATGATTTTAGCCGGAGTAGTTAAGATCATATTGCTCTTTCTCTGCCATCTGAGGAGAGGTAAACTTCAGATCAGGGGACAGCGGGCAGATTAATCTGCAAAGAGGTATGTAGCAGCTTATTATTTTCTGACAATGGAATTGATGAGAAAATTCTGCCATACCGATATAATGTAAACTCAGCCTTAAATGCAGTAGCAGCAACTGGTATCAGGCTGTCATGTATGTATATTTTACACTTCAGTATTCTGGGGAATGGCACTTCACTGGAATTATACTGTATGCATAAAACTTTAGCCTAATTTGCAGGGACTAGCAACAGGCTTTTTAATAACACTCAATTTATTAATGTTAAACGTTTTTTGCTGGCATGTAAAATTGTTTAATTTTCTGAGGTACTGGGTGAAAAAATGTTTTGGGAACTATTTTTTTCCACTTGGCAGTCGTTTTATTTAATTTATGACAGTTTACTGATCTCTCTCACTGTTATGTGTGAGGGGGAGGGGCCTTTTTTGGTGCTTTTGCTACGCATCAAAAAATTCAGTCAGAAGTTTATTGTCTTCCCTGCATGATCCGGTTCATCTCTACAGAACTCAGGGGTCTTCAAAACTTGTTTTGAGGGAGGTAATCACTCACAGCAGAGCTGTGAGATTGTAGTTGACTGTGATAAAAAAACGTTTATTTCTGTATTTTTTTTTTTTTTTTCTGCTATCAGGGTTAGTTATCCTTTGCTAATGGGAGCAATCCTTTGCTAAAATTGTGTTTTTTACAAAGATTTGATGCTATAACTTTCAACTGTCATAACTTTTTCTGTGCTTCTTATAGGCACAGTACGTTTTCATATTATAGTAAATTACTTGAAAAGTATTTCCAAGTTGCTAGTTTATTTGCTAGTGTGTTAAACATGTCTGATTCAGAGGAAGATATCTGTGCTATATGTGCTAAAGCCAAAGTGGAGCCCAATAGAAATTTATGTACTAACTGTATTGATGCTACTTTAAATAAAAGTCAATCTGTACAAATTGAACATATTTCACCAAACAACGAGGGGAGAGTTATGCCGACTAACTCGCCTCACGTGTCAGTACCTGCATCTCCCGCTCGGGAGGTGCGTGATATTGTAGCGCCGAGTACATCTGGGCGGCCATTACAAATCACATTACAGGATATGGCTACTGTTATGACTGAAGTTTTGGCTAAATTACCAGAACTAAGAGGTAAGCGTGATCACTCTGGGGTGAGAACAGAGTGCGCTGATAATATTAGGGCCATGTCAGACACTGCGTCACAATTTGCAGAACATGAGGACGGAGAGCTTCATTCTGCGGGTGACGGTTCTGATCCAAACAAACTGGATTCAGATATTTCAAATTTTAAATTTAAGCTGGAAAACCTCCGTGTATTACTAGGGGAGGTGTTAGCGGCTCTGAATGATTGTAACACAGTTGCAATACCAGAGAAAATGTGTAGGTTGGATAAATATTTTGCGGTACCGGCGAGTACTGACGTTTTTCCTATACCTACGAGACTTACTGAAATTGTTACTAAGGAGTGGGATAGACCCGGTGTGCCGTTCTCACCCCCTCCGATATTTAGAAAGATGTTTCCAATAGATGCCACCACACGGGACTTATGGCAAACGGTCCCTAAGGTGGAGGGAGCAGTTTCTACTTTAGCTAAGCGTACCACTATCCCGGTGGAGGATAGCTGTGCCTTTTCAGATAAAAAGTTAGAGGGTTACCTTAAGAAAATGTTTGTTCAACAAGGTTTTATATTGCAACCTCTTGCATGCATTGCGCCTGTCACGGCTGCAGCAGCATTTTGGTTTGAGTCTCTGGAAGAGACACTTGAATCAGCTCCATTAGATGAGATTACACACAAGCTTAAAGCCCTTAAGTTAGCTAACTCATTTATTTCAGATGCCGTAGTACATTTAACTAAACTTACGGCTAAGAATTCCGGATTCGCCATTCAGGCACGCAGAGCACTGTGGCTAAAATCCTGGTCAGCTGACGTTACTTCTAAATCTAAATTGCTTAATATACCTTTCAAAGGGCAGACCTTATTCGGGCCCGGGTTGAAAGAAATTATCGCTGACATTACAGGAGGTAAAGGCCATGCCCTGCCTCAAGACAGAGCCAAACCTAAGGCTAGACAGTCTAATTTTCGTTCCTTTCATAATTTCAAAGCAGGAGCAGCATCAACTTCATCTGCACCAAAACAGGAAGGAGCTGTTGTTCGCTACAGACAAGGCTGGAGACCTAACCAGTCCTGGAACAAGGGCAAGCAGGCCAGGAAACCTGCTGCTGCCCCTAAGACAGCATGAATCGAGGGCCCCCGATCCGGGAACGGATCTAGTGGGGGGCAGACTTTCTCTCTTCGCCCAGGCTTGGGCAAGAGATGTCCAGGATCCCTGGGCGTTAGAGATCATATCTCAGGGATACCTTCTAGACTTCAAATTCTCTCCCCCAAGAGGGAGATTTCATCTGTCAAGGTTGTCAACAAACCAAATAAAGAAAGAGGCGTTTCTACGCTGCGTACAAGATCTTTTATTAATGGGAGTGATCCATCCGGTTCCGCGGTCGGAACAAGGACAAGGGTTTTACTCAAATCTGTTTGTGGTTCCCAAAAAAGAGGGAACTTTCAGGCCAATCTTGGATTTAAAGATCCTAAACAAATTCCTAAGAGTTCCATCGTTCAAAATGGAAACTATTCGGACAATTTTACCCATGATCCAAAAGGGTCAGTACATGACCACAGTGGATTTAAAGGATGCTTACCTTCACATACCGATTCACAAAGATCATTACCGGTATCTAAGGTTTGCCTTTCTAGACAGGCATTACCAGTTTGTAGCTCTTCCATTCGGATTGGCTACGGCTCCGAGAATCTTCACAAAGGTTCTGGGTGCTCTTCTGGCGGTACTAAGACCGCGAGGAATTGCGGTAGCTCCGTACCTAGACGACATTCTGATACAAGCTTCAAGCTTTCAAACTGCCAAGTCTCATACAGAGTTAGTACTGGCATTTCTAAGGTCGCATGGATGGAAGGTGAACGAAAAGAAGAGTTCTCTCTTTCCACTCACAAGAATTCCCTTCTTGGGGACTCTTATAGATTCTGTAGAAATGAAGATTTACCTGACAGAAGACAGGTTAACAAAGCTTCAAAATGCATGCCGTGTCCTTCATTCCATTCAACACCCGTCAGTAGCTCAATGCATGGAGGTGATCGGCTTAATGGTAGCAGCAATGGACATAGTACCCTTTGCACGTCTACATCTCAGACCGCTGCAATTGTGCATGCTAAGTCAGTGGAATGGGGATTACTCAGACTTGTCCCCTACTCTGAATCTGGATCAAGAGACCAGAAATTCTCTTCTATGGTGGCTTTCTCGGCCACATCTGTCCAGGGGGATGCCATTCAGCAGGCCGGACTGGACAATTGTAACAACAGACGCCAGCCTACTAGGTTGGGGCGCTGTCTGGAATTCTCTGAAGGCTCAGGGACAATGGAATCAGGAGGAGAGTCTCCTACCAATAAACATTCTGGAATTGAGAGCAGTTCTCAATGCCCTTCTGGCTTGGCCCCAGTTAACAACTCGGGGGTTCATCAGGTTTCAGTCGGACAACATCACGACTGTAGCTTACATCAACCATCAGGGAGGGACAAGAAGCTCCCTAGCAATGATGGAAGTATCAAAGATAATTCGCTGGGCAGAGTCTCACTCTTGCCACCTGTCAGCAATCCACATCCCGGGAGTGGAGAACTGGGAGGCGGATTTCTTAAGTCGTCAGACTTTTCATCTGGGGGAGTGGGAACTTCATCCGGAGGTCTTTTCCCAAATACTTCGACGTTGGGGCAAACCAGAGATAGATCTCATGGCGTCTCGACAGAACGCCAAGCTTCCTCGTTACGGGTCCAGATCCAGGGATCCAGGAGCGGTTCTGATAGATGCTTTGACAGCACCTTGGACCTTCGGGATGGCTTATGTGTTTCCACCCTTCCCGATGCTTCCTCGATTGATTGCCAGAATCAAACAGGAGAGAGCATCAGTGATTCTAATAGCGCCTGCATGGCCACGCAGGACTTGGTATGCAGATCTAGTGGACATGTCATCCTGTCCACCTTGGTCGCTACCTCTGAAACAGGACCTTCTGATCCAGGGTCCCTTCAAACATCAAAATCTAATTTCTCTGAAGCTGACTGCTTGGAAATTGAATGCTTGATTTTATCAAAACGTGGTTTTTCTGAGTCAGTTATTGATGCCTTAATACAGGCTAGGAAGCCTGTTACCAGAAAGATTTACCATAAGATATGGCGCAAATACTTATATTGGTGCGAATCCAAGAGTTACTCATGGAGTAAGGTTAGGATTCTGAGGATATTGTCTTTTCTACAAGAAGGTTTAGAAAAGGGTTTATCCGCTAGTTCCTTAAAGGGACAGATTTCAGCTCTGTCCATTCTTTTACACAAACGTCTGTCAGAAGTTCCGGACGTTCAAGCTTTTTGTCAGGCTTTAGCTAGGATCAAGCCTGTGTTTAAAACTGTTGCTCCACCATGGAGTTTGAACTTAGTTCTTAATGTTTTACAGGGGGTTCCGTTTGAACCCCTTCATTCCATTGATATCAAGTTGTTATCTTGGAAAGTTCTGTTTTTAATGGCGATTTCCTCGGCTCGAAGAGTCTCTGAGTTATCTGCCTTACATTGTGATTCTCCTTATCTGATTTTTCATTCAGACAAGGTAGTTCTGCGTACTAAACCTGGGTTCCTACCTAAGGTGGTCACTAACAGGAATATCAATCAAGAGATTGTGGTTACATCTTTGTGTCCTAATCCTTCTTCGAAAAAGGAACGTCTGCTACACAATCTAGATGTAGTCCGTGCCCTGAAATTTTATCTACAGGCAACTAAGGATTTTCGACAAACGTCTTCCCTGTTTGTCGTTTATTCTGGTCAGAGGAGAGGTCAAAAAGCTTCGGCTACCTCTCTCTCCTTTTGGCTTTGTAGCATAATACGGTTAGCCTATGAGACTGCTGGACAGCAGCCTCCTGAAAGAATTACAGCACATTCTACTAGAGCTGTGGCTTCCACTTGGGCCTTTAAGAATGAGGCTTCTGTTGAACAGATTTGCAAGGCTGCAACTTGGTCTTCTCTTCATGCTTTTTCCAAATTTTACAAATTTGACACTTTTGCTTCTTCGGAGGCTGTTTTTTGGGAGAAAGGTTCTTCAGGCAGTGGTTCCTTCCGTATAAAGAGCCTGCCTGTCCCTCCCGTCATCCGTGTACTTTAGCTTTGGTAATGGTATCCCATAAGTAATGGATGATCCGTGGACTGGATACACTTAACAAGAGAAAACATAATTTATGCTTACCTGATAAATTTATTTCTCTTGTAGTGTATCCAGTCCACGGCCCGCCCTGTCACTTTAAGGCAGGTAATTTTTCCATTAAACTACAGTCACCACTGTACCCTATGGTTTTCCTTTCTCTGCATGTTTTCGGTCGAATGACTGGTAATGGCAGTTAGGGGAGGAGCTATATAGCAGCTCTGCTGGGTGAATCCTCTTGCACTTCCTGTTGGGGAGGAGTTAATATCCCATAAGTAATGGATGATCCGTGGACTGGATACACTACAAGAGAAATACATTTATCAGGTAAGCATAAATTATGTTTTTTGCAATACTGTTAACAGAAATATGATTGCTGACAACAATTGGCTAGGTGGGCCTGGCTCACAGCAGGCTGCAAGGCAGGAGGAAAGTGCTATTCAATGGCACCAGCAAACTGAGGATTCAAATCACAGCAACTATTACCAAAAATTTTAATTTTTAATTATTAGAATACTGTCACAACAAATATGATTGGTGTAAATATTTTTTAAGTAGGTCTGGCACACAGGCTTGGAAGGCTGTAGAAAAGTGCAATTCAAAGGCACGAGCAAACTGAGGGTTAAGATCATCAACAATAAAGATTTTTTTGATTGTAATTAGTAACTATACTGTGACAAAAAATTAGGATTGGTGTAAATAGTTGGCAAGACGGCCTGGCACAAAAGGATGGCAGGCAGGAGGTAGATGCAATTCTAGGAAACTAGGAGACTGATTACTGACAGTCTAAACAGTGATGATTGACAATTTTTGCAATACTGTTAACAGAAATATGATTGCTAACAACAATTGGCTAGGTGGGCCTGGCTCACAGCAGGCTGCAAGGCAGGAGGAAAGTGCTATTCAATGGCACCATCAAACTGAGGATTCAAATCACAGCAACTATTACCAAAAAATTTAATTTTTAATTATTAGAATACTGTCACAACAAATATGATTGGTGTAAATATTTTTTAAGTAGGCCTGGCACACAGGCTTGGAAGGCTGTTGTCAGGGTTTTGTTAGGACTTAGTACTGTTCCTTTAAGTCTCAATTACTTTACCCCTATTTAAGGCTCCTCCTCACTCTAATCTATGCTTGGTAATTTGTTGCACTTGTTCACCTCAAGAGCCTGTGAAGACACCTAGCCTATCCCTGCTGCTCTGCTCGGATCCTAGTTTTCCTTACTCACTAGGTTGTGAGTTCTCCTGTCAAAAGACCCTGTTCGTTCATCTAGGTATTTGGGGAAATACCTTCTCTACCCTCCTTGAAAGATTGAAGCTGTTTCTTTTTGCTGGTTCCTCTGCTGATCCGTTCAGCGTGTGACGTCAGACCCGGCATCCGGCCCTGCAGATTCAGCGTGTGCTCCTCTCTCATCGCAAGCTGTGTTTCCCTGTCGCAGCACCATAACTTACTCTGCTAAACTTACCTGGTATTTCTCCGGATCCTGGTCTGTATCTGTTACTTATTTACTATCAGAATTATACTTGCCTATGTACTTGTACTACGGACTGCAATATTCACCATCTAAATACTGCCTACAGGTGATATCCAGACTTCCTCCCAAGAGACATGCTTACAGCGCTTAAGGCAAATATTCTCAATATTGATTTCTGTGTCACTCTCCAGCTCAATTCATCTGCTGCCAAACTGTTTAGTTGTGTATCACCAAATTGAGATATAAACCTCTCCTCATTGTTTGATCAGTATCATATTAAGCACTATTTTCATACGCTACCTAAGTTTACCAAGTATTCATATACATATCAAACCAGAGCATTGTGACATTCATCCTGCAACATATGTATCTATATCATGTGTGATTGCGGTGTGTATGAATATTGTATATATTTTATCCTGTATGAGATGTGTGTATGAAATTCCTTATGCCAAAGGATTTAATACACTTCAACTACAAACTACCTTTGCCTATTTGTGTACACTGCTTACATAACTTCTAAGTTGCGTGAAGGCTCCGTATCTCTCTGTATCCCTACAGAAGAGACCCTCAGTACGATGAGCATAACAGAATTCTAATAAGTTAAGTCTTACAGAATTCGAGGTATGGTGTGAGGCTGAGTGGTCCTGCTTGAATAAGGATACTAGATCACCCATTCAAAGTTATATCATTGCAGTGTTTCACATCCTGACATACTTCCTCACATATCTTGATATAATCTTGACATATTACCAAGCCATAAAAAGATAGTGTACTGGTATTCAGCAATATGGATATAAGTGTGTTAGCAAACAGGGTTGGATCCCTAGCCCAGAGCATGGATAACATGATCCAGGGGTTGAGAGAGATACAACTGGAGAATCAAAATATCAGAAAGTTTATAAATGACCATCTTGCTAGCAAACCACATGTTGCTGAAAGTACATCAGAGCCTGTGGTCAGTCCTCCTGACAAATTCTATGGGGATAGGTCTATGTACAGAGACTTCAGAAATTCATGCACTTTATTGTTTACTTTAAGGCCTAAATCCTACCCCACAGACAGAATTAGAGTCCTAACTGTCATCTCTTTTTTAAGAGGTGAGGCTAGATCTTGGGCTAATGCCTTTTATGAGAATGATGATCCTATCTTAAATTCTCTGGATACTTTTTTTAGTGCTATGTCCCTTTTGTATGAAGACCACAATAAACAGAGTACAGCAGAAACAAAGTTAAGATCCCTACGCCAAGGGAAAAGAATTGTTGAAGAATATATAACGGATTTTAAAAGATGGGCACCCGATAACTTGTGGAATAACCCAGCACTGAGGAACCAGTTCCGTCATGGCCTCTGTGATGCATTAAAAGATGAGTTAGCAAGAGGTATCATTCCTGATTACTTGGAAACCCTAATGACTCTCTGCATAGGAATTGATAGAAGACTTAGAGAAAGAAAGTCTGAAAAATCTACTGTCGACTCTAGTACTAAGAAGCATTCTACATACCATTTCTACCCTTCCACTTTGCCATCTAGGTCCACAGATGAACCCATGGATGTAGCTGTTATTCGAGGTCCATTAAAACCAGAAGAGAAAGCCAGACGTAAATTACTCAATTTGTGTCTCTACTGCGCAGAAAAAGACCACACTGTCAGGGACTGTCCTGCACTCCTTCGACAGAAAAAGGGTAAGACACCACTGAGTCAACATGCTCTCAATATGGTTAATAAAGTAACATCACACTTATCACTGCCTCTCTCTTTACAGTGGCATCACTTGAAGATAAACGTTCAGGCCGTAGTTGACTCTGGAGCTTCTGGGAATTTCGTGGATACTGCTTTTGTCATAAATAATAATATCCCACTAATAAAAAAGAGTGTTGCACTGGCTATCCGTTTGGTTGATGGCTCTTTCTTTAGTTCCGGTCCTATTACACACCACCCTATCCCCATTACTGTTATATCAGGTTCCGGTCATACAGAGTTGATTTCTTTTGATGTGCTCCCTACTTCGGTATACCCCATGATACTTGGTTTAAAATGGTTAATTAAACATAACCCTTCTATATCTTGGAAGGATGCTTCTGTTACCTTTACATCACAGTTTTGCAAGCAGTTTTGTTTTGCTTCACATACCCTCTGTCACATAACTGAGCAGACTCTACCTAAATGTTATGATGAGTATGCGGATGTATTCGACAAGGTTGAGGCACAGTCATTGCCGCCCCATAGACCTTATGACTGCCCTATAGATCTTATACCTGGTAGTACCATTCCATTTGGGCACATATACCCTTTGTCACAACCTGAGTTGGCTCATTTAAAAGAGTATTTGGATGAGAACCTGAAAAAAGGGTTTATTAGGCCCTCTACTTCTTCAGCAGGGGCAGCCATGTTTTTTGTAAAAAACAAAGATGGTAGTCTTCGCCCCATTATTGACTATAGACAGTTAAATAAATGTACAAAGAAGAACAGATACCCCCTGCCTCTCATTCCTGAACTAATTGAACGTTTACAGGGTGCCACCATCTATACCAAACTTGATCTCAGAGGTGCTTACAATTTGATCAGGATGAGGGCAGGGGATGAATGGTTAACAGCTTTCTGTACACGGTACGGACTTTATGAATACACGGTTATGCCGTTTGGCTTATGCAATGCCCCAGCGACATTTCAGTGTTTTACAAACGATGTTTTTCACGACCTATTAGATGTTTGCATTGTCATATATTTAGATGACATTCTTGTTTTTTCTGACACTTTTGAGAACCATTTGTCACATGTAAAACAAGTTTTAGATCGTTTAAGGGCTCATCGTTTATATGCAAAGTTAGAAAAATGTATTTTTAACACTAACACTATTTCCTTCTTGGGTTATTGCATTTCCCCTAATGGCATCTCTATGGAGTCTAGTAAAGTTGAAGCCATTACCAACTGGCCTACTCCAACTAGTAAGAAGGAGATCCAAAGATTCCTTGGGTTTGCGAATTTCTATAGGAGATTTATTAAGAACTTCTCCCATATTGTTAAACCTCTAACTACTTTAACACGGAAAGATGTTAAATTTCTATGGAATCATGGATTCCTTTACCACTCTCAAAAGCAAGTTCATTTCAGCCCCTATTCTACAATTCCCAGACCCCAGATGTCATTATACGCTTGAGGTAGACGCTTCAGAGTATGCTATAGGGGCTGTTCTCTCTCAGAGACCCTCTCAAAGCGAACCCATGCATCCGGTGTCATACTACTCCCGAGTCATGAGTTCCGCTGAAATCAATTATGGCATCGGAGATAAAGAGCTTCTTGCCATTAAATCAGCTCTGGAATTCTGGAGGCACCTTCTTGAAGGTACAACCCATCCCATCACCATATTTACAAACCATCGTAACCTAGAGTATATGAAGTCCAATAAAACCTGGACTTCACGACAGGTACGGTGGAGTCTGTTTCTTTCGCGTTTTGATTATGTGATTACCTACCGACCAGGGTCAAAAAATCTTAAGGCCGACTCCTTATCCAGAAAAGACCCTAGACCACCTAACTTGGAAGTTCCACAGTCTATTATACCTCAAGACAGATTCATATGTCTAACAAAGAACTTCAAATCTACTTTAAAAGAACAACAAAGTCTGGATCCTACTCTAAATCAACTTGATCTAAGTAAACATAATGATGATCTGTTTTATCATGGCAACCGATTATATATTCCACCAGCTCTCAGAGATGAGGTGATTGCCACTGCTCACGACTCACCCCTGGCAGGTCATCCTGGAATCCACAGAACTGTGCATCTGCTTATGAGGACTTATTGGTGGCCTAAGATGACTGACACTGTAACTCAGTTTGTTCAAACCTGCCTAGTCTGTACTACTAGAAAACATCACCATATCCGTCCGTATGGATACCTTCTATCTTTACCTATACCTGAGAGACCATGGGTCGAGATTGCAATGGATTTTATTGTTGATCTACCACCATCCCAAAATTACAATACCATTTTAGTGGTGGTAGATCTATTCTCTAAAATGGCTCACTTTCTACCTCATAGAGGTCTTCCAACAGCTTCAGAAACTGCAGCATTATTCCTAAACAATATAGTAAAACTACATGGTCTACCTGATACAATCACCACGGATAGAGGTACACAGTTTACCTCTAGATTCTGGAATCAGCTATGTCGTTCTCTTAACATCACTAAAAGACTAAGCACTGCATACCATCCACAGACAAATGGGCAGACAGAGAGGACTAATCAATCATTAGAACAATATCTCCGCTGTTACTGCACATTAGAACAGGACAATTGGCATGCTTTGTTGGCAACAGCCGAGTTCGCCCATAATAATTCACTTAATTCATCTACCAAAACAACACCATTCTTTGTGAATTATGGTTTCCATCCAACATATAACCCTGTTTCCTTGAGTGACTCCCCTATGCCTGTTGTCACTGATTTCGTGAATACCATTGCTAAAGGATTTGCCTCTTTGAAATTGGTTTTACAGGAGGCTCAAGCTTTGCAGAAATACCATTACGATCTACGTCATTCAAGACCGCCTGACTACAAAGTTGGTGATAAGGTTTGGTTAAGCACAAAGAACCTCAGGTTACGAATTCCAACCAAGAAATTGGCTGCACTTTATTTGGGGCCCTATGAAATTACGAAAGTAATAAATGCTAATGCAGTGACTTTACTCTTGCCCACTTCTTTAAGGGTCCACCCAACGTTCCATGTCTCCCTTTAGAAACCCTATGGCATGGTCAGGGGTGAACAGCAGTTTTCATCGCCACCTCCGCAGGGGGGGGTGATATGGAGTATGAAATTGAATCCATCCTGGACTCCCGAATCCTTCGCAATCAACTTCAGTACCTGGTTAGTTGGAAGGGGTTTGGTCCTGAAGAGGACTCCTGGGAACCCTGTGCCAATGTGTCTGCTCCACGTCTTCTGTCGTTGTTTCACCGAAGGAACCCCGACCGTCCTGGTCCTTGATCCTCTGAGCGGCTCCTTGAGGGGGGTGTCCTGTCAGGGTTTTGTTAGGACTTAGTACTGTTCCTTTAAGTCTCAATTACTTTACCCCTATTTAAGGCTCCTCCTCACTCTAATCTATGCTTGGTAATTTGTTGCACTTGTTCACCTCAAGAGCCTGTGAAGACACCTAGCCTATCCCTGCTGCTCTGCTCGGATCCTAGTTTTCCTTACTCACTAGGTTGTGAGTTCTCCTGTCAAAAGACCCTGTTCGTTCATCTAGGTATTTGGGGAAATACCTTCTCTACCCTCCTTGAAAGATTGAAGCTGTTTCTTTTTGCCGGTTCCTCTGCTGATCCGTTCAGCGTGTGACGTCAGACTCGGCATCCGGCCCTGCAGATTCAGCGTGTGCTCCTCTCTCATCGCAAGCTGTGTTTCCCTGTCGCAGCACCATAACTTACTCTGCTAAACTTACCTGGTATTTCTCCGGATCCTGGTCTGTATCTGTTACTTATTTACTATCAGAATTATACTTGCCTATGTACTTGTACTACGGACTGCAATATTCACATACTAAATACTGCCTACAGGTGATATCCAGACTTCCTCCCAAGAGACATGCTTACAGCGCTTAAGGCAAATATTCTCAATATTGATTTCTGTGTCACTCTCCAGCTCAATTCATCTGCTGCCAAACTGTTTAGTTGTGTATCACCAAATTGAGATATAAACCTCTCCTCATTGTTTGATCAGTATCATATTAAGCACTATTTTCATACGCTACCTAAGTTTACCAAGTATTCATATACATATCAAACCAGAGCATTGTGACATTCATCCTGCAACATATGTATCTATATCATGTGTGATTGCGGTGTGTATGAATATTGTATATATTTTATCCTGTATGAGATTTGTGTATGAAATTCCTTATGCCAAAGGATTTAATACACTTCAACTACAAACTACCTTTGCCTATTTGTGTACACTGCTTACATAACTTCTAAGTTGCGTGAAGGCTCCGTATCTCTCTGTATCCCTACAGAAGAGACCCTCAGTACGATGAGCATAACAGAATTCTAATAAGTTAAGTCTTACAGAATTCGAGGTATGGTGTGAGGCTGAGTGGTCCTGCTTGAATAAGGATACTAGATCACCCATTCAAAGTTATATCATTGCAGTGTTTCACATCCTGACATACTTCCTCACATATCTTGATATAATCTTGACAGCTGTAGAAAAGTGCAATTCAAAGGCACGAGCAAACTGAGGGTTAAGATCATCAACAATATAGATTCTTTTAATTGTAATTAGTAACTATACTGTGACAAAAAATTAGGATTGGTGTAAATAGTTGGCAAGACGGCCTGGCACAAAAGGATGGCAGGCAGGAGGTAGATGCAATTCAAGGAAACTAGGAGACTGATTACTGACAGTCTAAACAGTGATGATTGACAATTTTTGGAATACTGTTAACAGAAATATGATTGCTGACAACAATTGGCTAGGTGGGCCTGGCTCACAGCAGGCTGCAAGGCAGGAGGAAAGTGCTATTCAATGGCACCAGCAAACTGAGGATTCAAATCACAGCAACTATTACCAAAAATTTAAATTTTTAATTATTAGAATACTGTCACAACAAATATGATTGGTTTAAATATTTTTTAAGTAGGCCTGGCACACAGGCTTGGAAGGCTGTAGAAAAGTGCAATTCAAAGGCACGAGCAAACTGAGGGTTAAGATCATCAACAATCAAGATTTTTTTAATTTTAATTAGTAACTATACTGTGTGAAAAAATTAGGATTGGTGTAAATAGTTGGCAAGATGGCCTGGCACAAAAGGATGGCAGGCAGGAGGTAGATGCAATTCAAGGACACTAGGAGACTGATTACTGACAGTCTAAACAGTGATGATTGACAATTTTTGCAATACTGTTAACAGAAATATGATTGCTGACAACAATTGGCTAGGTGGGCCTGGCTCACAGCAGGCTGCAAGGCAGGAGGAAAGTGCTTTTCAATGGCACCAGCAAACTGAGGATTCAAATCACAGCAACTATTACCAAAAATTTTAATTTTTAATTATTAGAATACTGTCACAACAAATATGATTGGTGTAAATATTTTTTAAGTAGGCCTGGCACACAGGCTTGGAAGGCTGTAGAAAAGTGCAATTCAAAGGCACGAGCAAACTGAGGATTAAGATCAACACTAAAAAATTTTTTTATTTAAATTAATAACTATACTCTCTGACTGTGACAACAATTATGATTGGTGTAAATAGTTGGCTAGACGGCCTGGCGCAAAAGGCTGGCAGTGGCAGGCAGGAGGTAAATGAAATTCAATGGCACTAGGAGACTGAATATTTGCAGTCCAAAAAATTATGTTTTTTTTTTTTTTATTACTGTTACAAGAATTGTGATTGGTGCCACTAATTGGCTACTTGGGCCTGGCAGACAGGCTGGCAGATATGAGTCGTGGATGGTAGGTAGGGCAGCAATTTAACACAATATGCTGTGTAAGTGACAAAAACACAGGACTGATAGAAAATTAAGTTACATTACACTAGCAAAATATTTGAAAATTTTAGATTTTAATATTAAAATTATGTTAATAAGTGCAATGCACATATGACTCTATGAGTGGTCGCACTGGCTGGCTGCTACGTAGGGCAGCAATTATAACAACAGTATGCTGTGTAAGTCAGATAGACAGTTAGACACAGGCCTGATAGAAAATACAATTAGATTACACTAGCATAATGATTTAAAGACTTTTTTTTGGAAATTTTAAGAAAAAGGTTAAGCACATACATATGAGTCGTGGCTGATAGCCTTGGAAGGGCAGCTATTAAAAACAGTAGGCTCTGTATGTCGGATACACACACGCCTGATAGAAAATACTATTAGATTATACTAGAAAAATTATTGAAATTATTTTTTTGGGGGGGAAATTAAAAAAAGGTTAAACACATATGAGTCGTGGCTCATAGACTAGGGAGGGCAGCAAGTAAACACAGTAGGCTCTCTATGTCAGCAAAACACACAGGCCGGATAGAAAATTATATTAGATTACACTAGCAAACAAATTTAAACTTTTTTTTTTTATATTAAAATTAAGGTGAAAGAAAAATAGATATGAGTGCTGGGTGGCTGCCTGGCACAGACCAATTAACCAAAAGACTGAAAAAAAAGAGGTATATTAATGCTGAGTGAGCCTGACAGACACAGGCATGATAGTAAATGTAATTAGATTACACTAGCAAAATATTTTTTTTTTTTTAATTTAAAATAATGTTATAAACAGATATTAACACTGCTGGCTGCTGGCTGGCACAGAGCAATGAACCAGAGTATATGCTGTGTGACACTGGCCTGATAGAAAATGAAAAAAAATTACACTAGAAAAATAATTATATTTTTGGGTTAGTTAAATTTAAACTAATGTTGTTAGGGAGATATCAGTGGGGGCAGTAGTCACAGCATATGCTGTGAGCCTTAAACACACAGCTGAAAGCCAGGCAAATGCTAATAAAAAAAACTAAAAAAAAAAAAAAACGGCACGAAATATAGCCCTAAAAAGGGCTTTTTGGGGTGCTGTGCTTGCAGCAGAGATGAGTGGAGTCCTTCTGGACTGTAAATACACTAGCCTAGCTATGTTTTTCCTATTAATGTCGGAAGCAAGAACACAACACGTCCTCTCATTAAAAAAGCAAGGTCGTTATGAGTCTAAAATGGCGGATTCCGAGTAGCTGGGAGTGTCTGTGAGGGAGTGTCTGATGTTGATTGGCTCTAATGTGTCAGGCGGCTGTGACATAAAGGGTCAAAGTTTCCACAATGATGACACATAGGGGCACATCGCCATGTGTTCGCCCACAAACTCGAACGCGAACAACCTATGTTCACTGTGAACCGTTTGCGGGCGAACAGTTCGGGACATCACTACTGAACAGAAACATTCAATGGGTGTAGCTGAAATTTTTCTGCAACGTAAAAATACTCCAAACATTTATTATTCTAAGATAAAAACACATATATTTGAAAACAGAGGGGGTTGTGTGATACTATACACTGAAAGCAGAGAAATTGAATTTCTATTAGATGCATGGTTAAATTATTAAAGTGCGCCTCCTGCTCTCTACTAACTTCACTCTCCCCAGTGAGCTCAATTAATTTCTATGAAAGACATAATTTAATTTGACAGTCCCTGAGAGTGTCAGAGTGGTTATTTACATCTGATCTAGCAAATGATAGATAATCTAGCTCACAGTACCAAGTAGACATAAGCATTTATCTTATGACAAATACGTATTTCTCTGACATTTGGGCCATTTTTCCTTTTCTCCACATAAGGGGTAGATGAATGGAAAGAGGGTGGACTGACCAGGTAACAAAATGTATCTTGTTTATTATTGACATTCCTTTCATTTCTGTTTGGCACATTTAGTACCAAAAAAGGGCAGAGAATAAAGGAAAGGTGGAAGGATCTGATATTGTTTGACAAATCAGCTCACTCGTTTGCAATGATGGATATTTGGTCTGACTATTCATCTGTGCAACTTCCCCTAATCAATCCTGACAGAGAAATACTAAATGATTGATGCAAGGGCTTGTGCAATCTACTTTTAACTTACAGTGGATATTAAAAAGAAACACCCTCTTGAAAATAATCACATTTTGTTGCTTTGCAGCCTGAAATAAAGACAGGCATATTTTTTGTTTACCCAGTTGTAATTACTCAGTGCAACTTATAACATCAAAGTGAAAGATATAACCCCAACATGTCAGGCAAAAATAAAGACAATTCAAAAACAGAATCACTGGGTTAGAAAAATGGTCACCCCCTCCTAAAATTACTTGTAAACTCAATCAGGTGTAGCTAATCACCTTCTCAATGGCACACACAAAGCCATTTGACCTTCAACTGTGATCAGCTGTGGGCATATTAATTAGCTCAGCATGAAAAGCTTTTCTGGAGCATCTCAGTCCCTGGTAGTGCAACTGAAGCAAACAATCAACTATAGGTGGCAAGGCACTGTCAAAAGATCTCTGTGATAATGTTGTGGACAGGCACAAGTCAGGAGATGGATACAAGAAAATATAAAAGGCTTTATCAATGCCTAGAAGCACAGTAAAGTCTATTATTAAGAAGTAGAAGGTAAACACAGACCCTCTAAGGATCAGGACGTTGCTACAAACTGGATAAAAGAGCCAGGAGGAAACTGGTCTGATAGGCTACCAAAAGGCCCACAGCAACTCTGAAGCAGTTGCATGAATTTATGACAAAGAGTGGTCGTTGTGTACATGTGACAAAAATATCAAAAATTCTCCACAAATATGGATTGTATGGGAGAGTTGCAAGAAAAAAGCCTCTCCACAAGAAAAGCCACATGCCGTCATGACTGAGCTTTCACATAACACACCTAAGAGATTCTGAGGCCACATGGAAAAAGGTTTTATGGTCAGATGAGACTAAAATTTAATTATTTGTCCTCAATAACAAACAATATGTCTGAAGGAAATGCAATACAGCTCACCATCCAAATAACACTATACCTACAGTAATGCATGGAGGTGGTAATATCCTGCTATGGGGGTGTTTCTCTGCAGCAGGTGCTGGAGCGCTTTTTAGGATAGAAGGAATAATGGATGGGGCAAAATACCATCACATTCTTGAGGAATATCTGCGGCCCTCTGCCATGAAGTTGTTAATGGGAAGGTTTACCTTCCAACATGACAATGACCCAAAGCACACTGAAAAAATGACTACACAGTGGTTGAAGGAGAAAAAGGTAAATATCTTTGCATAGTCTAATTAGAGCCCAGACTTAAACCCCATTAAATACCTGTGGGATGACTTGAAGATTGCAGTCCACAAATGGTCACCATCAAATGTAACGGAACTGAAGCAGTTCTGCAAAGAAGAGTGGGCAAATATTGCACAGTCTGGATGTGCAAAGTTAGTAGAGACAAATCCCAACAGACTAAAGGCTGTAAATAAAGCAAAAGGTGGTTCAACAAAATACTGACAGAAGGGGGTGATCCTTTTTGCAACTCAGTGATCCTGATTTTTAATTGTTTTTATTGTTGCCTGACATGTTGGTGTTATATCTTTCACTTGGATGTTATAAGCTGAACTGGGTAATTACAACTGGATAAACAAAAACTGTGTCTGTCTTTATTTCAGGCTGCAAAACGACAAAATGTGATTATTTGCAAGGGGGTGATTATTTTCAATACCCACTATAGCATAGCAAAGTGTTAGTCTAAGTGAACATCAGACATTTGTAATCACTTTCACTTTAGCTCCTGAACTGAAAGTGGTGTGTGATTTAAGCTAGCCTTCAGGCTCACCGGAAACAGGAGTTAAGAAGCAGCGGTCTTAACTCATCCCTGGCAAATCTGCAGGGGGCGGCATTGCACAAGCATTTCACCAGCATATGCTGTCGGCATTTAGCGATGTCTGGCGGACATGATCACTACAGCGGATCATGTCCACCAGACTCATGATCAATCGTCCCTTTGTGTGCAGAATATATTTTTTTCTTGCAGTGAGTGCATCACTCTGGCTGCAGATCTATATCGCAGGGGGCACATTGAACTTCTAGGTCTCCTACCTTTGTTGTGGGGAAAAAAGGTTTAATTTAACCCTTCGTTTCTTTGCAGAATCACTTTTTTTGCAGGGAGTGCACATTACTGCATGTTTTTTTCCCCCTAAAGTAAATATAAATATTACTAGTACCCCTCATCTAATTGAAACAATATTTTTTTTATAATTGCAGTGGGGCCATCATGGGTACCTGGCAGTATGCCAGAGCCTCTCTACAGCATCATCGTTATTATGTAGCATACCTTTTCCTTTGGCTGAAAAATATATAAAAAATATATTTATTAATAATCATTTCTCAGTGGCTGACTATATTGCACAAAGTGCATGTCTGTTGCCTATACTGTGACCAAGAGGAAAAAAGCATAGAAAGATGGAATATAAAAAAGTAAAACATAGCTTTTATTTACATGTACAGAGAACATAAAAACAAGAGACAAGACATACACCCAGTGCTACCGCGGACTTACAAGTGCATACATCATGCTTCCACGAAAAAATGATTTTTAACACTTTGATGTCCAAGACAAAGAAATACATTAGTAAAATAATACAATGTACAATCATAATAGTGTACATAGGAATACGAGTGAAACAAATCAGTAAATCCTTTGGTGTGTCCAAGGGACTCTAAACACATCTATGTGTTCCTCCCTTGGAGATGTACTTTTGAGGTTTATTTGCTGCAAGGCATACCTAGTTCAGACTCTGCTGCCTGCTGCTGCCTCTTCTGCTCATGCCCTTTCTGCTCCATGGTGGTTAGCATCAGTTAAAGTAAAAGATTGTAGCAAACTATTGATTGCTGTGTCCAAAGGTCTCTAAGCATGTGTTTGTACTGTGAGACCTACCCAGTTCAGTAACTCTACTGCCTCCTGCTGTCTCTCCTATTCTTCCTGCTCTGTGGAGATAATTGCTTGCCACTTTGTCCAAGAGACTCTAATGACTTGTTTGTCCTCCTTTCTCAGAGGTTTTTTTTTTTTTTAGGTTTATGTACTGTAATCAAAGAGGCCTGTCAAGTTCAGTAACTCTGATGCCTGATGGTGGCACCTCTCATTTTACTGCTCTTCTTTGAATTTAGTACCCAAGGATAACTATAATAGCAAACTTACATACAGAGACAATCACACTCACAGGAATGTACAACCATCTCAATACCATTGTTAGACTGTTATATGGTGATTTACAACCTGGTTGCAGCTTTTTTTTAGCCCAGTAATGTTTTTCACAGAGTAGAACTTTCCTGTAGTATATCAGTCTGATCCTGCCAATTAAGTTCAGTTCAGCATCGAAATACTAGGCAATTCCTCTCTGAACAAGGAACACAGCAACCCCAGACGATCATTTCGGCCTTCATTGGGCTTCGCCAGTGAGGTGTAGCCATATTCCTCTAAGCACACTAAGTAAGAAATCCACGTCTGGTTGTCCCTTTTTCCCATAGGGAGACTAAATACATACAGATAGAAGCACACTCACAACGAACAACCAGTTCAATACCATTGTTAGCCTGTTCTATGGTGATTTACCACCTGGGTGCAGCTTCTTTTTAGCCCAGTAATGTTTTTCACAGAGTAGAACTTTCCTGTAGTATATTAGTCTGATCTCGCCTAATACGGTCAGTCCAACACCGAAATAACAGGCAATTCTTCTCTGAAACGATTGTCTGGGGTTGCCGTTTTCCTTGTTCAGAGGAGAATTGCCTGGTATTTTGGTGCTGGACTGACCATGTCGGCGGGATCAGACTGATATACTACAGGAAAGTTTTCCTCTGTAAAAAGCATAATTGGGCAGAAAGAAGCTACTCCCAGGTGGCAACCGGGCCATAGAACAAAGCTATTGAGCTGCTGTTTGTTCCTGGCATGAGTGATTTGAAAAAGAAGAAGAGAGTTAATAAAAGTAAGATTGTACAGAAAAGTTGTAGTGGTGGGAAGTAAAAGGCTAGAGGGGAGGGTAATAGGGTGGTGGGATAAGGTAGTACTATCAAATATTTAATATTACTGTAATTATCAAATGCTTTTAATCTTTAAATTTAAATGCATTGTTTGAATTCTCTTTGTAATTTTTTTTCTAGTTCCTGTATGCTTTTGTGTTCTTCCTCGTTAGCTCTGAATCTTTCAATTTTCAATTTCCTAGCAGTGTAATTTAGTTGCTAAAAGGAATGTTGTGTGGGATTCCCATTGGCGTTAATGTAATTGAATGAATTTCATTTTTAACAAAATTGGTATTTCAATATTTGCCAAACCTGAATAGGCCAAAACATTCAAATTCAATTTCCTGTGAACAAAATATTTTGCTCGTTCAAATGTCTAGTGCCAAGTGCAACCCAAATATATATATATATATATATATATATATATATATATATACAGGGAGTGCAGAATTATTAGGCAAATTAGTATTTTGACCACATCATCCTCTTTATGCATGTTGTCTTACTCCAAGCTGTATAGGCTCGAAAGCCTACTACCAATTAAGCATATTAGGTGATGTGCATCTCTGTAATGAGAAGGGGTGTGGTCTAATGACATCAACACCCTATATCAGGTGTGCATAATTATTAGGCAACTTCCTTTCCTTTGGCAAAATGGGTCAAAAGAAGGACTTGACAGGCTCAGAAAAGTCAAAAATAGTGAGATATCTTGCAGAGGGATGCAGCACTCTTAAAATTGCAAAGCTTCTGAAGCATGATCATCGAACAATCAAGCGTTTCATTCAAAATAGTCAACAGGGTCGCAAGAAGCGTGTGGAAAAACCAAGGCGCAAAATAACTGCCCATGAACTGAGAAAAGTCAAGCGTGCAGCTGCCAAGATGCCACTTGCCACCAGTTTGGCCATATTTCAGAGCTGCAACATCACTGGAGTGCCCAAAAGCACAAGGTGTGCAATACTCAGAGATATGGCCAAGGTAAGAAAGGCTGAAAGACGACCACCACTGAACAAGACACACAAGCTGAAACGTCAAGACTGGGCCAAGAAATATCTCAAGACTGATTTTTCTAAGGTTTTATGGACTGATGAAATGAGATGATGGATGGGCCCGTGGCTGGATTGGTAAAGGGCAGAGAGCTCCAGTCTGACTCAGACGGCAGCAAGGTGGAGGTGGAGTACTGGTTTGGGCTGGTATCATCAAAGATGAGCTTGTGGGGCCTTTTCGGGTTGAGGATGGAGTCAAGCTCAACTCCCAGTCCTACTGCCAGTTTCTGGAAGACACCTTCTTCAAGCAGTGGTACAGGAAGAAGTCTGCATCCTTCAAGAAAAACATGATTTTCATGCAGGACAATGCTCCATCACACGCGTCCAAGTACTCCACAGCGTGGCTGGCAAGAAAGGGTATAAAAGAAGAAAATCTAATGACATGGCCTCCTTGTTCACCTGATCTGAACCCCATTGAGAACCTGTGGTCCATCATCAAATGTGAGATTTACAAGGAGGGAAAACAGTACACCTCTCTGAACAGTGTCTGGGAGGCTGTGGTTGCTGCTGCACGCAATGTTGATGGTGAACAGATCAAAACACTGACAGAATCCATGGATGGCAGGCTTTTGAGTGTCCTTGCAAAGAAAGGTGGCTATATTGGTCACTGATTTGTTTTTGTTTTGTTTTTGAATGTCAGAAATGTATATTTGTGAATGTTGAGATGTTATATTGGTTTCACTGGTAAAAATAAATAATTGAAATGGGTATATATTTGTTTTTTGTTAAGTTGCCTAATAATTATGCACAGTAATAGTCACCTGCACACACAGATATCCCCCTAAAATAGCTATAACTAAAAACAAACTAAAAACTACTTCCAAAACTATTCAGCTTTGATATTAATGAGTTTTTTGGGTTCATTGAGAACATGGTTGTTGTTCAATAATAAAATTAATCCTCAAAAATACAACTTGCCTAATAATTCTGCACTCCCTGTATATATATATATATATATATATATATATATATATATATATATATATATATATATATATATTTTTTTTTTTTTTTTTTTACTTGTTGCCCCATCCCTTAGTCCTAGTTCACCTCAACAGTCCAACTTTGACCCTGTAGACCCCTTTATTCTTCTTCTTTCTTCCTTCATGGTGTTATAAAGCAGACACTGTGTAATTACTGGTAGTGGGACAACAGGCAATGAACCTGCTGTGTGGTTTGGTGTTGTGGCACAATGTGGATAAGATACAGGACATGATTCTAAAAACAAAAACTTCACCGGTCTAGATCTGGTTTTCCACATTAACACTAGCAGGTGCAGCAGTCATGAAATTCTATAAAAAAATGGGCTGTCCCTGTGAGAGGTGAGATATCTCCCATGCTTTTAATTTTGTATTATAAATATGAATTTCACCACATTTTTGCATGTGCAGTGTAGTTGTATCACAATTTCTACTGTTAAAGTGCTTTTTATTGCACAATCTAAATACAAATGTTACAATTTTTAATGTGATTAAACATTACAAAAGATGATGGGGGGAGCCCTTGAGAGCACACTATATGGTTTGTACAGATGTATATAGCTTTCTATATAGACAGATATATCTATATATTGGTATAGGATATATATAGATAGATAAATGATATATCACCATATAATGCACCTATAGGTACAGAGGTAGGACATATAATAATTAATTAATAAATAATAGATATATGATAACAGATAAAAATAATAAATATTACAATAATAAGGTAGAGTAGGCACAATAATAATCAAAGGAATGTTAAATATCACCCAGAGGAGATAGATATCAAGTGATAGTAAAAACTATGTAATGTCCTTTTATATGGATCTTGATAGTAGAATACAGAGGCAGCAATCTGTGGTGGTCCAGGCCAGGATCCAATTACAGCAATCTAAAATAACAATTTCTTACCGCATAATTTCCCTTCTTTTTAAGTACTTGTTTTAATTTTATACGATTTTTTGCGAGTACTGTTGTAATACTTGCATTGCCTTCGCATACTTAAAAGTAGGAAGTGCCTCTTTGCGAGATACACTGCTTTTAAAGTAAAAACTGCCTTTATAGAATTAGGACTGGGGTGTTATAGTACTGGAAAGATTTCTTATGGAATCTCACAATCCTAGAGATCTTTACAGAATCAGCCCCATAGTTCCAAGGCAGGAGAACAGGAAACATATTTTAACTTCAATCTTTTTCTGCTGCTTCCCTGTATCCCCCAGCCTTTTCACCAAATTTCCCAGTCCTCTTCCATCCTGTAGCACTCCTTATACTACTTTGTCTGAATCAAAATACACATATCTAATGGATAGAACCGTAAGCCATCATTATTGGAAAGTCTATTGCTTACTAGCAAGCTAGCAATACATTTAATTATATGAGTGCTTAAAGGGACATGAAACACATTTTTTTTTCTTTCATTATTCAGATAGATAAATTAAAATTTCAAATTTACTTCTATTATTAAATTTGCATTGTTTTCAATGTATTCTTTGTTGAAGAGATACCTAGATAGGCAGTGTGAACATGTCTGGGGCACTACATGACAGGAAATAGTGCTGCCATCTAGTGCTCTTGCAAATAATTGAATTTTTGCAAAACTGCCACTATATATTGCTACAAACGCATGCACACTCCTATATTTACTTTCCTGCTATTCAACAAGGCATAACAAGTAAACAAAGACATTTTGGTAATAGAAGAAAATTGGAAATTTTCTTAAAATCGTATGCTTTATCTAAATCATGAAAGAAAACATTTGTTTTTTTTGTCCCTTTAAGAGAGTCTAGAAAACTTACACACCACAATCCAGGCAAATCTGTGTTATCTCCCTGAGATTTTAACTCTAATGATTGTTTCCTTATAGGAACATTAAATAAATTTGATTGTAATATATATGTTTATTTAAGTGTAGTAATAAAAATGTTTTCAATATTATTTTACTATTTATGTTGTCCCCTTTTCATTTAATTTAATAGGGCTTTTCAATAGTTAATAGGGCTTTCCCTTGGCTTTCAAAAATGTTGAACATCATAGTATTACTAAAGCACAGAAGAAATTACAAGTAACATGGCCCAATCAACCTAAGGGCTAAACCTCCTATTACGCCCTACGTTCTATACCTAAATAAAAACACAACACAACTGCTTGGGGAAAAGACCGGTCACGGTCGCGTTTATTAAACAAATTTAATTCTGCCTAATATTAGCCAATAATTAGGCAGCTCAAATCAACCTATCACTGAACTTGTAACAAGTTCATTCCAGTTGGTGGCGGCATCTTCTTCTAACTAACTAACTAACTAACTAACTAACTAACTAACCCCTACTTATTGACGGACAAGGCCCCTCCGATGTCTGCAGCGTGGCACAGGGGTTGCGCACGCTCATTGGCACAGTGAGAGAGATTTTGTTATGAAGAGCTCTTCGGCCTGCAGCTCTTTAAAAGGGGGGGAACCCCTAAGATGGCACTTAGTGGGCGACACCTCTCCCTGTGTTCAGGCCGTCACTCTGCTCCCACTGCACCCACTCCCAGGGCCTTGCCCGACCACCAGCTAGGGCACAACTTCACCAACCCTGTAAGGCATCCTCTCCAAACGAGTCATCCAACATGATTGAGAGAGGTGGATGACTATCTTACAACCTCAAGCTTATGGGGCTGATTCAACTAAACCTACCCCTGCCGAGGACAGACTTACCCTCAACCTAACTTGCCGCCACATACCTTCTTCCAGGGACGGGTGGGTGGGGGAAAGTTCTCCTCAAAGTCTGGAGGCAGGAAGAGGCCGAATCCACTGGAACAGTACCCTATAAAGGCAAGAGGTACACCCTCCCACCCACTTGCAACATTGTAACATACACACACTCTAGAACCCTCCAGACTTCAAGTCAGCTATCCCTTAATTTTGCTACAGGCCCAGTAGAGGGCCCTCCACTTCCATAAGGGATAAACTTCCTATTACGTCCTACGTTCTATACCTAAATAAAACACAACACAACTGCTTGGGGAAAAGACCGGTCACGGTCGTGTTTATTAAACAAATTTAATTCTGCCTAATATTAGCCAATAATTAGGCAGCTCAAATCAACCTATCACTGAACTTGTAACAAGCTCATTCCAGTTGGTGGTGGCATCTTCTTCTAACTAACTAACTAACTAACTAACTAACTAACTAACTAACTAACTAACCCTTACTTATTGACGGACAAGGCCCCTCCGATGTCTGCAGCATGGCACAGGGGTTGCACACGCTCATTGGCACAGTGAGAGAGATTTTGTTATGAAGAGCTCTTCGGCCTGCAGCTCTTTAAAAGGGGAGATGAACCCCTAAGATGGCAGTTAGTGGGCGACACCTCTCCCTGTGTTCGGGCCGTCACTCTGCTCCCACTACCCCCGCTCCCAGGGCCTTGCCCGACCGCCAAAAGAAAGACGATAACTCTTTCCGCCACACCTAACAAACATAGCTCTTAAATACTTTAAATATAACAATATAACAAAATTAACCAAATTTAAAACTTTTTTTTTTATATATATACACGCTGTGTCAACAACGGTCGGATACCAATCATAGCACAGAACTTCAAAACTAACTAATGCGCTAACAAGTATCCATTTTAAACAACCAATGACATGGCTTTCTTAAAGTCAGCCAGAAAAATGTCCAACCCGACGTCCGCCAGGTGAACCCCATCCGGTCGGTAAAGGGCCTTCTTGTCGGCCGTAATAGCGTCATACCTGATGACGAATCCACCCACGGCCGTGACCGCTCTTCCCACTTCCCTATTAACTTTCTTGCAGACATTATACGCTGCCCTATGTGTCCCAATGTGACGCCAAAGCAGCCGTGCAACCACGTTAGACCAACCTATCCGCACATCCTGGAGCCATGTGCACACCCACTTGATGTCCGCAATCATAATCCGAATTAAGTCCAACACGGGGATGGATCCCAGGTCGTTCCCGCCCAAATGCACAACAATCACTTGAGGTTTTTCCCCACCTCCTATGCGCATCCTGTAACAGAGCGGGGAGCTCGCTCCAATTTAGACCCCTGCGCCCGAGCCAGCAAATGTTAGCCCTGGATGCCGCCAATCCTAGCTGCTGCCCTCCCGGGGATTGATGCACCCTGATAGCCGCCCAGTGGATAAAGGAGTGCCCAATACTCCACATGCGCACTGGGGTCTTTACTTTACCTATAACGACATGGATGGGGACAATGAAACGCTTTCAAACGACTACCTGCAGACCCCCCTTCTCCCCCCCACCCCCCGGCCGGGAAGGTGTCAGAGAGGTCCCAACCCTGAGCCGCCCCCAGCATCTAAGCTTTCAAAGGGCGAATGTAGCCCCTATAGCGCTCTGACTTCCAACGCCCCATTTTCTTAATGACCGCCTGCGACGACCCACTAGCCGCTGCACTAGTCGCTGCCCCGATACGGAACGAATGTGGAGCAATCTTAGACGGATCCAATCCCGCTGCAGCTGCCACTTTGGCTAGAACTTTGCGGAATTGGAAGGCTGAAAGAGAACTGCCGTCCTTGTGAACAAGAAACTGCTGCCCCCCACTCGGCCGAACACGGCAATACTCCGCCACACTCAACACTGGGCAGCATTCCAGGCTTTCGTGCCTAGCTAAAGGCAACCAAGCCCCTTTACCATCCTGATCCGTTTTGGATCTGGGGATGAGTAATAGTACACACTCATCTGAGGCCCGCACATGCCCCACCTTAATGCCGCCCGCCTCTCCTTTCGTAGAGGCGGAGACCACCTCGCCTATCCTAAGCGACCCCGCAAATGCCAGTGCAAAAGCAGCCCGAAACAAGACCGCCTCATATGCTGAGCTGCACACTGCCCCCAGATTTACCACCAGCGAGCGCAACCATTCTGGTGTGATTGGCTCCCTCCGATCCTTGGAAGGTGGGGCCATCCGGCCCCATCCCTTCAGGATCTGCCGTACTAAGAAAGTACCCGTATAATCCCCAAAACCTAATGCTTTGTCGTTTTTCAACAAAGCATTAGGTTTTGGGGATTATACGGGTACTTTCTTAGTACGGCAGATCCTTGGAAGGTGGGGCCATCCGGCCCCATCCCTTCAGGATCTGCCGTACTAAGAAAGTACCCTTATAATCCCCAAAACCTAATGCTTTGTTGAAAAACGACAATGCTGCTAACCTGCTCAGAGCTGACAACCTAGACACACCCTCAAGCTTCAAACACGCTTCCAATGCGACAAGTACGCCACCCAAGTCTTAGGAGCCTGCGATGCTCTGATCAGGGTGAAGATGGTCTCCCAACCTCGAGTAATGCTAGATTACACATAAGACCTGAGGCAATCCAACCCTCCGGCCATGCCTCCGCGCTCCAGTCTCCGTCTAAATAGGCACCATAGCCCAGCCCACCCGCAGCATCCATGAACAGATGCAGGGATTGGTTGGAGATAGGCCCGTCCCTCCAAAGGCATATCCCGTTAAAATGAACCAGGAACCTCTCCCAAACTCTTAGGTCGTCCCTCATTTCCTCCGTCACCCGGCGCCTCTGACTATGCGTCCGAGGCCCTTTCAATTGGGCTTCCAACCTGCGGTTGAAGACCCTCCCCATGGGGATAGCCCTACCCGCAAAGTTAAGCAATCCCAGCAGAGACTGCAGCTCCTTAATGGAGATGTGTTCCACGCGACCAGCTGCTTTAACCGCCCCAAGGAGGCGGTCGACTTTATCTTTCGGGAGCCTGCATAGTGATTCTACGGTGTCAATCTCTATGCCCAGGAATGTCAAGCAAGTGCACGGGCCCTGCGTTTTCTCGTGTGCGAGCGGGACCCCAAACTCGGATGTAACATCCTGCATCACTTTCATCAACCTAGCACATTCGTCAGTTTCCGCACCCCCTACCAGCAGAAAATCATCCAGGTAGTGGGTCACAGCCCCGCCCCCAGACGCCCTCTGCACTACCCAGTGCAGGAATGAGTTGAAGCATTCAAACAGGGCACACGACAAGGAGCAGCCCATGGGCAAACACCTGTCAACAAAGAATTCACCTTCAAACTTCATCCCCATCAGCCGAAATGAAGAAGGATGACACGGGAACAAGTGGACTCTATGTCCAATTTGGCCAGCAAGGCCCCGCGTCCCTGAGAGCGAACCACCTCCAGTGCCTCATCAAAGGACTGATGGTGTACAGAGCTGAGGTCCGGATCTATCGCGTCGTTCACTGACGCCCCTTTGGGATACAACATCTGATGAATAAGCCTGAACTTTCCCGGCTCCCGCTTGGGAACTACACCCAGTGGAGAGACCACTAGATCCGGAAGTGGCCGTTCCCGAAATGGGTCGACCACCCTCCCCAGCCTCAATTCTTTTGCCAACTTTTCCCTCACCACGTGCGGGAACTCATATGCGGACTTTAGATTGCGATGGACAGATGACCCATTTACTTGCAAAGTAACAGGTATCTTAAACCCCACCCTCAACCCTGACAACAGGACAGCCGCCGCCTCCCCGTCAGGGTATAGCGCCAACCATGGCGCCATCCTCTCGTACCTAAGCGGAGTTGGGGCCCTTTCCCCCAGCCCCCCCTCTACTATTCTGGGCGGGTGCGCTTGAGTCCCTCCTTTTTGCGCAGTCTGAACCCGGGTGTGGGCTGCTGCAAAATTTGCAGATGTGCCGAAAGGAGCAATTCGCTCCCCTGTCACACTGCTTGTCCTGGAATTTCCAGCACTCTCTCCCCCGCCTCTTCTGGCGCTGAAAGGACCGCTGGGTTCCAGGCTTACTAACCGCAGGAGGCGAAGTAGACCTCTCGCGCCCCAACTTAGACCACAGGTGCATATCCTGCTTCCCGAAGTGTAAGATGGGGTTGCCTACCATCTTCTTGCGGAATGCCAAATCGTAATCCCGCCAAGCGCCGTCCTTGAACCTCTTGTAAATATCACCAATAGTGTCCTGATATTTAAAAAGGATATGCCCCTGAGTCAGCCACCTATCCACATAGCAGGATGGCAACACCCTATAGCCGGGCTGCCACTCCTCATAAATTTCCTGACCCGGACTTTTTTGGGGCCCTCTCCTTATCTCTGCAAGCTTCAGAAGTGAGCTCGTAGATATTCACATATCTACCCTCTTGTATTTTTTTAATCACCTTCGCCTTCAAATGGCCATATAGTGAGTGGACCAGGCATGGGTACGAATCCCCGTGCACCGCCACTTTCCTCGACGCCACCTGCCCTGCCGTTACCACCGGTGCCTCCCCCACGTGAGATAGGGAATTGCTCTCTACTACGCCTTGCGTGCCTGCCTTCGCCTGCACCTGCGCTGCCACTAACTTCTTTATCATTCTAAACATCTGTTGTTGGCCCTTACCCACTAAACCTAGCCCTGTCTCACTATCTGAGCCTGAGTCGCTAGATGAAGACCCCATGTTAGTGATGGTGTACTCACTGGACTGCGGTTGCTGCTGCGAAGTCCCTTCCGATGCTTGGAGGTGTCCGCTTGCCGTTGAGGTGGCAGGTCCTGCTACTCCTCCACTCGCCGTGCTCTGGCTGCTTGTACCAGCCTCCATCCTTTGCTCTGCAACAGATAACACCTGAGGGGACAAAACAGACTGGGGAGTACTCTGAGTGACGAAGAGGGCCCCAGAAGGGGTAGCACCCTCCCTTTCGCCACCCCACGCCCTCTCCTGCACCCCAATAACTGCCGCCACAGCCCTCCTAATTAAGTCCTCCTGCACACCTAATGCCTGGCTAACACACTCTCTCACCTCACGCTGAACCTCAGCAGTGATCTGCACACTGTCCACACACACAGTCACACCCCTCGCCTGGCCAAGCTGTGAATCACCTGTGCCTCCTAGTTCACCTGTCCCTTGATTTGCAGCAGCATTTCCCTGCCTATTGGCTACATTCTGGCCCCTGCCAGTACCTAGCATCTGCTCCCTTTGCTGTAAAGGGGGCTGTGGCTGAAAGACCCCTTCCTGAGAGATAATGGCATCCTGTGTGCCAATTCCCTGCCCCATGCAAACTCTCACCCCTTGCCCCTGCCTCAAAGCTTGACTAGTTGTGAAAGAATCCCTGTTCGTAGCGATATCAGCGCCATTTGCTCTACTACCACTCATCACCACCACCTCCGCTTCTATTGGAGGCCTACTCTGCTGCCGCCTGTACCGCGCCTCTACCCCTTGGGCCGCCCATCTGCATTCCTGGCCCCTGTTGCCTCTGATCCCCACTCACAGCCGTACTCCCGTTTGGCCCCATGCCCGCCCCCCTGAGACCGTCGTCGCCACCCGGAGTCTCCCCAACTTACTAGGGGTTGCTTCGGTAGGTGTCTCCGGTCGTGCTGCAGGGCGGCGTCTCTCGCGCATGCGACCGCGCTCCTCCCCAGAAGAATATCCCTCAGAGGGGGAGGAGGCGCGATAGGCAAAGCCTGCCTGACCGCGCGTACCGCCGCCGCTGCCACCGGACCCCCCAGCACCATCCAGGCCCTGCTCCATGCCGCCCGGCCCCAGGCCTGAGGCCAGAGACTGAGCGAGGGCCAAGACAGTGGCCAGAGCACCCGGCGGGAGCGCCGGCAGCTGCTGTATAAGGGCCCCCATATCTGCTCCCGGCTCACTAACCTCCCCCACATTAGACAAAGCCCTAGTCGTAACCTGGGCAGAAATAGCACTGGGACCCGCTCTTGCTGCCCCCCTTCCCCTTGCCCTGGAGCCCGCCCTGGCCCCAGCCCTGCTCTTAGGGGGATAACTCATCTCCCTCCTAACCATCTGCCTAGCAGCAATGGAGGGCCTATTGGATTCCCTAACTTGGGGGGTAGGGGGTACCACATCATCCAGGTCTGATGTTTCATTTTCTCCTGCAGGTCTCTTCCTTCTTGAAGGCTCCACCACCGCATCCCTGTACCTCCTGGGAGGCAAAGATATATGCCTGGCACGCTTCATGATCACTGAGGCCTAAAGTTGAAGATATCCAGCACAGAAGAAAGTTCTCCTCAAAGTCTGGAGGCAGGAAGAGGCTGAATCCACTGAAACAGGACCCTATAAAGGCAAGAGGTAAACTCTCCCACCCACTTGCAACATTGTAACATACACACACTCTAGAACCCTCCAGACTTCAAGTCAGCTATCCCTTAATTTTGCTACAGGCCCACTAAAGGGCCCTCCACTTCCATTTTCTGCTGGACCCTTCAAAATTCCATGAGCCAATGAAATCAAGATTCTAGAATATTATAATATTTTTGAACACTTTAGAAGGATGGAGTGATGCGTGAAGCAACAATTAATAATAACAATAAAAATAAAACATAACATAGATTTCAAGGAGACTCCTCTCTCCTGTGCATGTCTAAATTATTTTAAAATGCTTAAATAGGTCAGATTGGGAGCTTGAAAATTTTGCTCAAATATTGATAAACATATTTACTGCTTGCAGTTTTCCGAGTCATCCGCAAATTAGTCGCAATGAAATTTATTAGAAAAAAGATAAAAGCATTAAGTATTTAATCTTCAAGGAAGGGATGACTTAAGAAATGTCACATTAGAAAGTATGGAGGAAAGCACATCAAGTATCAGCAGAAAGCATATGAAAATTAAATGTATGGCAACAAATGCAAGAAGCATGACAGGTAAAATGGGGGAGCTCTTAGTTACAGAAGAGGACTATGATGTTATAAGTATAACTGGAACTTGGTGGGATGATTCACATGACTGGGCAGTTAACTTAGAGGGGTATACATTATTTAGGAGGGACAGGAATAATAAAAGAGGTGGAGGAATCTGCTTGTATAATAAACCTAACCTTAAACTTACAATAAGGGAAGATATTTATGTTATAGGTGACAATGTAGAGACCCTGTGGGTGGAAATACAGAGTGGTGGGGGGGAATCCAAAAAAATATTACTAGAAACATGCTACAAGCCCCCCAACATTAGTGACCTGGATGAAACTCAACTACTAATGCACAGTGCTGTAATTATGTTAACTACTTTAGCACTGCGGAACCTGTTGGTGCTCTACAAATACCTGATAATAATAATAATAATACCCTGATATAAACTGGGCCAATGAAACTAGTAATTCAGCTAAGGGGGATAGATTTTTAAATGTTCTCAGGGATAACTTCTTGTCACAATTAATAGAGGAGCCAACTAGGACTAACGCTATATTGGATTTAGTGCTATCAAATAATATAGATTTAATATCAAACATAGAAGTCAAAGAACATTTGGGTAACAGTGATCATAACATGGTCACATTTGAAATCTCTTTTCATAAGCAGTGTCTTAAAGGTTTAACCAAGACTTTTAATTTTTAGAAAGCAAAATTCAACGATTTAAGGAAATCATTAAATAACATAAATTGTGACAAATTATTATCTAATAAAAATACAGAGGATAAATGGATAATATTTAAAACTTTGTTAAATAAATATACATATCAACAAATACCATATGGTTATACAAATTAAAAATCCAAGCCAATGTGGGTGAATAAAAATGTGTTAAAAGAAATTAGGAAAAACTATAGGGCATTTAAATTAATCAAAGAAAATAGTACAGACTCAACATTCCATATTTATAAGGAATGTAACAAAGCATGCAAAAAAGCAATCAAATTAGCCAAAATTGAAAATGAAAAATGAATTGCAAAGGATTCTAAGTCTAACCCTAAAAAAATATTTAAGTACATAAATAGCAAAAAATCGAAGAAAGACAATATAGGTACATTAAAATGCATGGAGGGTAGCATGATAAACAGTGACAGGGAGAAGACTGAGGTACTAAACAAGTTTTTTTCTTCAGTAAACACAAGAGAGGAACCATTGGATGATACTATTATAGACAAACCTCTACTCTTAATTTTTCAAGACTCATTATCCTTAGGCATGGTACCCAAGGATTGGCGTAAAGCTGATGTGGTGCCAATTTTCAAAAAGGGAAGTAGGGATGATCCAGGAAGCTATAGACCAGTTAGTCTGACATCAATAGTGGGGAAGATATTTGAAGGGATTATAAGATATTATATTGATGAGCATATTCGTGTAAACAAGATTGTGAGTTCTAATCAGCATGGTTTTATGAGAAATAGATCAGGTCAAACTAATCTAATTAGATTCTATGAGGAAGTAAGTAAAAATATAGATAAAGGGGAATCAGTTGATGTGATATACTTAGATTTTGCGAAGGCGTTTGATATAGTGCAACATGAGAGATTAATGCGCAAAATTAAAGGACTAGGAATAGCTGAGAAAGTTAGCTCATGGATAAATAACTGGATAAAAGATAGGGAGCATCGAGTAGTAGTAAATGGATCATACTCAGATTGGACAAAGGTAATCAGTGGAGTCCTCCAGGGATCAGTACTGGGCAATGTTCTTTTTAATATTTTTATAAATGACTTGGAGCAAGGATTAAATAGTGACATCTCTATTTTTGCAGATGATACTAAGTTAAGTAAGGTCATTAGGTCAGAGCAGGATAAACTTTCGTTTCAAAAGGACCTGCAAAAATTAGAAGTATGGGCAGGTAAATGGAAAATGGGATTTAATACTGGAACATGCAAGGTTCTACATTTTGGAAGTAAAAATAAGCAGGCATCGTATTATTTAAATGGAGGAAAGGGATTTGGGGGTAGTAATAGATAACAAGCTAAAGATGGGTGCACAATGCAGGGCAGCGGCTTCAAAGGCTAATAAGATACTAGCATGTATTAAAAGAGGCATTGATTCAAGGGAGGAAAGCATAATTCTGTCACTATATAAAGCTCTGGTAAGACCTCACCTTGAGTATGGAGTGCAGTATGGGCACCGATCGCAAAAAAGATATTGCAGAACTATAAAAAGTTCAGAGAAGGGCCACAAAGCTAATAAGAGGATCAGAGAATTTAAGCTATGTGGAGAGGCTAGCCAAACTGGGTCTGTTTTCTTTAGAAAAAAGGCGCTTAAGAGGTGACATGATTACTTTATATAAATATATTCAAGGCCCATATACAGAGATGGCAGAAGCTCTGTTTATTCCAAGAAAATTGTTTGTGACAAGAGGTCACAATTTAAGGTTGGAGGAAAGGAGGTTTAATCTCCTGCAACGGAAACGTTTTTTCACTGTAAGAGCAATAAAATTGTGGAACTCTTTACCAAAGGAGGTAGTGAATGTCAATACCCTAGATACATTTAAAAATTGTTTGGATACATTTCTGTCTATAAACAAAATTCATAGATATGATTGCTAGTATTAAATGGGTCACCTTTTAGTGGGATTATTTAAGCTTAACTGGAGCTTTTTGTAAGTATTTTAGATTTCTATAGGTTGAACTTGATGGACTTCTGTCTTTTTTCAACCTCATCTACTATGTTACTATGTTAGTATTTGAATGCTACATTACTGTAAAATAGCTTCAACTAATATTGGGGTCAATTACAATGAATGAGCTGAGAGATTTTCGATTATTTTTCTGGCAGAAAAGGACATTTTTTTTTTTACACTATTACAATAACGAGTTTTCACCAATTTCCTGCAGCAGCGATTGCATTCTTGGCTCACAGAAAACTATTTTTATTTATGGGGATGAAAAATCTCTGTTATCATAATCCATTTCAAGAGTCTTTTCAATTCTTTTTTAAGACCATTTGTGCCTTTTCAAATTCCCCATCTAAAGGCACTTGATAATGCTCCACATTAGCCTTTTTGACATATTTGAAAATATCCCAAGACTAGAACCATTCTATTGTATTGCACATGTGGAAGACACTCTGAAATGGCCACAGGAGAAACCATTTTAAAGGTGTATTGACATACATGATATCAATTCATTAAAACTCTATTCATTGCTATTGTATAGGCCAACTGCAGCAGCCTGGGTGTACATTTACATATATATAGGTTCATTTACATATGTATATACATTGATTATATCATGTACAGGGGATCTGCAGAAAAAAAAAAATACATCAGGACTCCAACAAAACAACATGGTGTGTAGTAATCTATTTATGTTAATGTTTAATTCTAAGTCACACTTGCATTGTAATAATTGTAATTATTAGTACTGGCGTCTTCAAAACCAATCATGAGTTCAAAAGGAACCTATTGCAAAACCTTGCCATTCTCACCACTACTAACCCATGTGAATGCCAAATGTATGTAGGCATAATGGAAATACTAAATATGATTGCTTAATCAATATATTGTCAATTTTAATATTTTAAAATTATTGCTTTTTTTCTACAATATTTGCATTTATTGATTGTAGAAACACAGTTTTCTGGTTTGGCGTGATCTGAAAAGAAAAAACATAATTTATGCTTACCTGATAAATTTATTTCTCTTGTAGTGTATCCAGTCCACGGATCATCCATTACTTATGGGATATTAACTCCTCCCCAACAGGAAGTGCAAGAGGATTCACCCAGCAGAGCTGCTATATAGCTCCTCCCCTAACTGCCATTACCAGTCATTCGACCGAAAACATGCAGAGAAAGGAAAACCATAGGGTACAGTGGTGACTGTAGTTTAATGGAAAAATTACCTGCCTTAAAGTGACAGGGCGGGCCGTGGACTGGATACACTACAAGAGAAATAAATTTATCAGGTAAGCATAAATTATGTTTTCTCTTGTTAAGTGTATCCAGTCCACGGATCATCCATTACTTATGGGATACCAATACCAAAGCTAAAGTACACGGATGACGGGAGGGACAGGCAGGCTCTTTACACGGAAGGAACCACTGCCTGAAGAACCTTTCTCCCAAAAACAGCCTCCGAAGAAGCAAAAGTGTCAAATTTGTAAAATTTTGAAAAAGTATGAAGAGAAGACCAAGTTGCAGCCTTGCAAATCTGTTCAACAGAAGCCTCATTCTTAAAGGCCCAAGTGGAAGCCACAGCTCTAGTAGAATGTGCTGTAATTCTTTCAGGAGGCTGCTGTCCAGCAGTCTCATAGGCTAACCGTATTATGCTACAAAGCCAAAAGGAGAGAGAGGTAGCCGAAGCTTTTTGACCTCTCCTCTGACCAGAATAAACGACAAACAGGGAAGACGTTTGTCGAAAATCCTTAGTTGCCTGTAGATAAAATTTCAGGGCACGGACTACATCTAGATTGTGTAGCAGACGTTCCTTTTTCGAAGAAGGATTAGGACACAAAGATGGAACCACAATCTCTTGATTGATATTCCTGTTAGTGACCACCTTAGGTAGGAACCCAGGTTTAGTACGCAGAACTACCTTGTCTGAATGAAAAATCAGATAAGGAGAATCACAATGTAAGCCAGATAACTCAGAGACTCTTTGAGCCGAGGAAATCGCCATTAAAAACAGAACTTTCCAAGATAACAACTTGATATCAATGGAATGAAGGGGTTCAAACGGAACCCCCTGTAAAACATTAAGAACTAAGTTCAAACTCCATGGTGGAGCAACAGTTTTAAACACAGGCTTGATCCTAGCTAAAGCCTGACAAAAAGCTTGAACGTCCGGAACTTCTGACAGACGTTTGTGTAAAAGAATGGACAGAGCTGAAATCTGTCCCTTTAAGGAACTAGCGGATAAACCCTTTTCTAAACCTTCTTGTAGAAAAGACAATATCCTCGGAATCCTAACCTTACTCCATGAGTAACTCTTGGATTCGCACCAATATAAGTATTTGCGCCATATCTTATGGTAAATCTTTCTGGTAACAGGCTTTCTAGCCTGTATTAAGGTATCAATAACTGACTCAGAAAAACCACGTTTTGATAAAATCAAGCGTTCAATTTCCAAGCAGTCAGCTTCAGAGAAATTAGATTTTGATGTTTGAAGGGACCCTGGATCAGAAGGTCCTGTTTCAGAGGTAGCGACCAAGGTGGACAGGATGACATGTCCACTAGATCTGCATACCAAGTCCTGCGTGGCCATGCAGGCGCTATTAGAATCACTGATGCTCTCTCCTGTTTGATTCTGGCAATCAATCGAGGAAGCATCGGGAAGGGTGGAAACACATAAGCCATCCCGAAGGTCCAAGGTGCTGTCAAAGCATCTATCAGAACCGCTCCTGGATCCCTGGATCTGAACCCGTAACGAGGAAGCTTGGCGTTCTGTCGAGACGTCATGAGATCTATCTCTGGTTTGCCCCAACGTCGAAGTATTTGGGCAAAGACCTCCGGATGAAGTTCCCACTCCCCCGGATGAAAAGTCTGACGACTTAAGAAATCCGCCTCCCAGTTCTCCACTCCCGGGATGTGGATTGCTGACAGGTGGCAAGAGTGAGACTCTGCCCAGCGAATTATCTTTGATACTTCCATCATTGCTAGGGAGCTTCTTGTCCCTCCCTGATGGTTGATGTAAGCTACAGTCGTGATGTTGTCCGACTGAAACCTGATGAACCCCCGAGTTGTTAACTGGGGCCAAGCCAGAAGGGCATTGAGAACTGCTCTCAATTCCAGAATGTTTATTGGTAGGAGACTCTCCTCCTGATTCCATTGTCCCTGAGCCTTCAGAGAATTCCAGACAGCGCCCCAACCTAGTAGGCTGGCGTCTGTTGTTACAATTGTCCAGTCCGGCCTGCTGAATGGCATCCCCCTGGACAGATGTGGCCGAGAAAGCCACCATAGAAGAGAATTTCTGGTCTCTTGATCCAGATTCAGAGTAGGGGACAAGTCTGAGTAATCCCCATTCCACTGACTTAGCATGCACAATTGCAGCGGTCTGAGATGTAGACGTGCAAAGGGTACTATGTCCATTGCTGCTACCATTAAGCCGATCACCTCCATGCATTGAGCTACTGACGGGTGTTGAATGGAATGAAGGACACGGCATGCATTTTGAAGCTTTGTTAACCTGTCTTCTGTCAGGTAAATCTTCATTTCTACAGAATCTATAAGAGTCCCCAAGAAGGGAACTCTTGTGAGTGGAAAGAGAGAACTCTTCTTTTCGTTCACCTTCCATCCATGCGACCTTAGAAATGCTAGTACTAACTCTGTATGAGACTTGGCAGTTTGAAAGCTTGAAGCTTGTATCAGAATGTCGTATAGGTACGGAGCTACCGCAATTCCTCACGGTCTTAGTACCGCCAGAAGAGCACCCAGAACCTTTGTGAAGATTCTCGGAGCCGTAGCCAATCCGAATGGAAGAGCTACAAACTGGTAATGCCTGTCTAGAAAGGCAAACCTTAGATACCGGTAATGATCTTTGTGAATCGGTATGTGAAGGTAAGCATCCTTTAAATCCACTGTGGTCATGTACTGACCCTTTTGGATCATGGGTAAAATTGTCCGAATAGTTTCCATTTTGAACGATGGAACTCTTAGGAATTTGTTTAGGATCTTTAAATCCAAGATTGGCCTGAAAGTTCCCTCTTTTTTGGGAACCACAAACAGATTTGAGTAAAACCCTTGTCCTTGTTCCGACCGCGGAACCGGATGGATCACTCCCATTAATAAAAGATCTTGTACGCAGCGTAGAAACGCCTCTTTCTTTATTTGGTTTGTTGACAACCTTGACAGATGAAATCTCCCTCTTGGGGGAGAGAATTTGAAGTCTAGAAGGTATCCCTGAGATATGATCTCTAACGCCCAGGGATCCTGGACATCTCTTGCCCAAGCCTGGGCGAAGAGAGAAAGTCTGCCCCCCACTAGATCCGTTCCCGGATCGGGGGCCCTCGATTCATGCTGTCTTAGGGGCAGCAGCAGGTTTCCTGGCCTGCTTGCCCTTGTTCCAGGACTGGTTAGGTCTCCAGCCTTGTCTGTAGCGAGCAACAGCTCCTTCCTGTTTTGGTGCAGAGGAAGTTGATGCTGCTCCTGCTTTGAAATTATGAAAGGAACGAAAATTAGACTGTCTAGCCTTAGGTTTGGCTCTGTCTTTAGGCAGGGCATGGCCTTTACCTCCTGTAATGTCAGCGATAATTTCTTTCAACCCGGGCCCGAATAAGGTCTGCCCTTTGAAAGGTATATTAAGCAATTTAGATTTAGAAGTAACGTCAGCTGACCAGGATTTTAGCCACAGTGCTCTGCGTGCCTGAATGGCGAATCCGGAATTCTTAGCCGTAAGTTTAGTTAAATGTACTACGGCATCTGAAATAAATGAGTTAGCTAACTTAAGGGCTTTAAGCTTGTGTGTAATCTCATCTAATGGAGCTGATTCAAGTGTCTCTTCCAGAGACTCAAACCAAAATGCTGCTGCAGCCGTGACAGGCGCAATGCATGCAAGAGGTTGCAATATAAAACCTTGTTGAACAAACATTTTCTTAAGGTAACCCTCTAACATTTTATCCATTGGATCTGAAAAGGCACAGCTATCCTCCACCAGGATAGTGGTACGCTTAGCTAAAGTAGAAACTGCTCCCTCCACCTTAGGGACCGTTTGCCATAAGTCCCGTGTGGTGGCGTCTATTGGAAACATCTTTCTAAATATCGGAGGGGGTGAGAACGGCACACCGGGTCTATCCCACTCCTTAGTAACAATTTCAGTAAGTCTCTTAGGTATAGGAAAAACGTCAGTACTCGCCGGTACCGCAAAATATTTATCCAACCTACACATTTTCTCTGGTATTGCAACTGTGTTACAATCATTCAGAGCCGCTAACACCTCCCCTAGTAATACACAGAGGTTTTCCAGCTTAAATTTAAAATTTGAAATATCTGAATCCAGTTTGTTTGGATCAGAACCGTCACCCGCAGAATGAAGCTCTCCGTCCTCATGTTCTGCAAATTGTGACGCAGTGTCTGACATGGCCCTAATATTATCAGCGCACTCTGTTCTCACCCCAGAGTGATCACGCTTACCTCTTAGTTCTGGTAATTTAGCCAAAACTTCAGTCATAACAGTAGCCATATCCTGTAATGTGATTTGTAATGGCCGCCCAGATGTACTCGGCGCTACAATATCACGCACCTCCCGAGCGGGAGATGCAGGTACTGACACGTGAGGCGAGTTAGTCGGCATAACTCTCCCCTCGTTGTTTGGTGAAATATGTTCAATTTGTACAGATTGACTTTTATTTAAAGTAGCATCAATACAGTTAGTACATAAATTTCTATTGGGCTCCACTTTGGCTTTAGCACATATAGCACAGATATCTTCCTCTGAATCAGACATGTTTAACACACTAGCAAATAAACTAGCAACTTGGAAATACTTTTCAAGTAATTTACTATAATATGAAAACGTACTGTGCCTATAAGAAGCATAGAAAAAGTTATGACAGTTGAAAATTAATAAACTGAAAAGTTATAGCATCAAATCTTTGTAAAAAACACAATTTTAGAAAAGGATTGCTCCCATTAGCAAAGGATAACTAACCCTGATAGCAGAAAAAAAAAAAAAAAATACAGAAATAAACGTTTTTTTTTTATCACAGTCAACTACAATCTCACAGCTCTGCTGTGAGTGATTACCTCCCTCAAAACAAGTTTTGAAGACCCCTGAGTTCTGTAGAGATGAACCGGATCATGCAGGGAAGACAATAAACTTCTGACTGAATTTTTTGATGCGTAGCAAAAGCACCAAAAAAGGCCCCTCCCCCTCACACATAACAGTGAGAGAGATCAGTAAACTGTCATAAATTAAATAAAACGACTGCCAAGTGGAAAAAAATAGTGCCCAAAACATTTTTTCACCCAGTACTTCAGAAAATTAAACGATTTTACATGCCAGCAAAAAACGTTTAACATTAATAAATTGAGTGTTATTAAAAAGCCTGTTGCTAGTCCCTGCAAATTAGGCTAAAGTTTTATGCATACAGTATAATTCCAGTGAAGTGCCATTCCCCAGAATACTGAAGTGTAAAATATACATACATGACAGCCTGATACCAGTTGCTGCTACTGCATTTAAGGCTGAGTTTACATTATATCGGTATGGCAGAATTTTCTCATCAATTCCATTGTCAGAAAATAATAAGCTGCTACATACCTCTTTGCAGATTAATCACCACAGTCCTCTCACACATCCTATCTATTCGTTGGGTGCAAGAGAATGACTGGTAATGGCAGTTAGGGGAGGAGCTATATAGCAGCTCTGCTGGGTGAATCCTCTTGCACTTCCTGTTGGGGAGGAGTTAATATCCCATAAGTAATGGATGATCCGTGGACTGGATACACTTAACAAGAGAAACAAACTACACATTTCTGTTACATGTACCTGTGATATCTTCTTATACTGGATTTGAACAGGACTGAAACTGTACAGTGTGAACCGCTGTATTGTAACATTGTATCTACATAGAAGATGTTCAAACAAGAGTATGCCTTGTGGCTGGGTATTAATAGGGAGCATGCCTTAGTGCACACTAAGTTCAAGTGCGTTTTCCAGTTCTTGTAACTCTAAATACCTGACATTTTTATTATAAATATCTCCATCCATCAGAAAAGGTTGCAGCACTTTGAAGTACAATGTATACTTAACATACACTAGCTTGATACATTCCTGAAATATTACATTTTAGGTCATATACACATCAATGATTCATTGTTCTAAGATACATCTGCAGTTGAATAACATAACTCATATCACAATCAGTGGGAAATATTATTGCATTTCACAGTAATGCAGATTTGAATACCTGCATTGAAATTTTGAATAGCATTTGTTTGATTCCCTCTGTTGTTCTCATAAACATATGAGAATGCCTTAATACAGTTAAATCATTTGAATACTTATGCCAGCAATTCAATATATATATATTTTTTTTTTCATTAAAATCTTAAAAAGACAAAACAATATTTCAAATAGTGCATCAATTATTTCAAATAGTGCATCAATTATTTCAAATAGTGCATCAATTAAGGATGACTCAAATCACACTTTAGGCTTACTAACTTGTCATAAATTCACTCACCTATTTTAATTTTCTGTGACATTTACATATCCATAACGGGTAACAGTAACTACACAGGAAGGTTTAAATATATTCTTTTTGGTTCCATTCTATGTTAACAACTAATATTATTTGATCTATCTATCTTTAGAACAATGTAATCAAAATAAAATATGTTTTTATGGTCCCAATCTGTCTAAAAACTGTTTATAACAAAGGTAGGCAATCTAAAGTCCGGGGGCTTGTTTTGTACAGCAACTGAGCTAAGAATATTTTTTCTTACAATTGCTGAAATATTTATATATGTTAAAACAAGTTTTAAGAAAGCCATTTTGGTGATTAAACAATTTTGGAGCTCAGGAGGCAATATAAAACACTGATATGAAATGTTTGTTTTAAATTTTAGGGAAACAAGGTTGTGTTGATTGATATGTGGGGAAGAATGGTGTGCAGCTTCAATAAGGGATGTGTGCAGGGAGTCACTGTGTTTATTTGTGTTTTGAGTGAGAGTTTTAGTGTGGCTTAGGTAGAGATTAATTCTGAATTACCCTGATAATATGACACAATCAAATTTTTTTTCTGTACATACAAAATCCCATGAATCAGTGTTGTGTAGATACGCACAAAATTATAGTTTTGCAAAAAAAATGATAGCTTATTAAAAAACACAGAAGCATATGGTTTCACAAATATTTTCTGCTTATCCTGGCATGACACATTTTTATTAAACTAATGCAGTTTTCATAAGTTTGTGAAGCTGTGGATTCTCATTGTAGCTGGTTGATTAGTAAGAAAAATACTTACAAATATATAACACATGCTGTGCTAAACTATACATAATGTGATAATCTCTTTAACCCTGTTATCACCAATGCTAAGCCTAGTGAAAAAAATACTTAAAGGGATAGGCTAGATAAAATTAAACTTTTATGATTCTGATAGAGCATGCAATTTTAAGCAAATTTTTAGTTTACTACTATTATCAATTTTTCTTCGTTCTCTTGGTATCTTTATTTGAATGTAAGCTTAGGAGCCGGCCCATTTTTGGTTCAGCACCTGGGTAGTTTGCTGATTGGTGGTGACATTTAGACACCAATCAGAAAGTTCTACCCAGATTCTGAACCAAAAATAAGCCGGCTCCTATGCTTACATTCTTGCTTTTTCAAATAAAGATACAAAGAGAACAAAGAAAAATTGATAATAGGAGTAAATTAGAAATTGAATGCTAAATCATAAAAGTTTAATGTAAGGGCCAGATTATGAGTGGAGCGCAAACGTTTGCGTGTGAATTATATTGGTTACATATCGCAGGTATTACAAGTTGAAAGAAAACGCGATCGCTTGAGCGCAATTCAAGTTAATGCTCATCGGGTTAGCATGGTCTCAGAGCTCAGTCTGGTTAACTGTTTAGCGAAACAAAAAAAGTGGAAAAACACATCAAAAATATATTACAAAGTATATTTACACTTACAATAACACCATCTAATAAAAATGATTACAAATATACGACTAGATTACAAGTTCGGCATTAGCTTTAAAAAGCAGCGTTAAGGGTCCTATTACAAGTCTGGCAGGTACAGGTGTACCGCTTACATTTTTTTCTGCAACTTTTCCATACCGCAAATCCCCTTACGTCAATTGCGTATCCTATCTTTTTATTAAGATTTGCCTAACGCTGGTATTACAAGTCTTGGAAGAAGTGAGCGGTACAGCCTCTACCTCCAAGACTCCTACCGCATATAAAAGTCAGTAGTTAAGAGTTTTATGGGCTAATGCTGGAATATAAAGCTCTTAACTACAGTGCTAAAAAGTACACTAACACCCATAAACTACTTATTAACCCCTAAACCGAGGCCTCCCCACATTGCAAACACTATAATAAAATTATTTAACCCCTAATCTGCCGACCGGACACCGCCGCCACCTACATTATAGCTATGAACCCCTAATCTGCTGCCCCTAACATCGCCAATACCTACATTATATTTATGAACCCCTAATCTGCCACCCCCAATGTCGCTACCACCTAAATACACTTATTAACCCCTAATCTGCCGACCGGACATTGCCGCCACTATAATAAATGTATTAACCCCTAAACCATCGCACTCCTGCCTCACAAACACTAGTACATTTCATTAACCCCTAATCTGCCCCTCCAACGTCTCCGACACCTACCTATAATTATTAACCCCTAATATGCCGCCCCCAACATCGCCGCTACTATAATAAATGTATTAACCCCTAAACCTAAGTCTAACCCTAACCCTAACACCCCCCTAACTTAAATCTATTTTTAATAAATCTAAATAAAATTACTATAATAAAATAAATTATTCCTATTTAAAACTAAATACTTACCTGTAAAATAAACCCTAATATAGCTACAATACAACTAATAATTACATTGTAGCTATTTTAGGATTTATATTTATTTTACAGGCAACTTTGTATTTATTTTAACTAGGTACAATATTATTAAATAGTTAATAACTATTTAATAGCTACCTAGTTAAAATAATTACAAAATTACCTGTAAAATAAATCCTAACCTAAGTTAAAAATACAACTAACACTACACTATCAATAAATTAATTAAATAAATTAACTACAATTATCTAAAATAAATAACAATTAAATAAACTAAACTATATAACAAAAAAAACAAACACTAAATTACAAAAAATAAAAAAATATTACAAGAAGTTTAATCTAATTACACCTAATCTAATCCCCCTAATAAAATAAAAAAGCCCCCCAAAATAATAAAATTCCCTATCCTAAACTAAATTACAAATAGCACTTAAAAGGGCTTTTTGCGGGGCATTGCCCCAAAGTAATCAGCTCTTTTACCTGTAAAAAAAAGAAATACAATACCCCCCCAACATTACAACCCACCACCCACACACCCCTACTCTAAAACCCACCAGATTTCCCCTTAAAAAAAAACTAACACTACCCCATTGAAGATCACCCTACCTTGAGCCGTCTTCACACAGTCGGGCACCGATGGGGCAGAAGAGGACATCCGGACCGGCAGAATCTTCATCCAGGCGGCATCTTCTTTCTTCATCCTTCCGGAGCAGAGCGGAGCCATCTTCTATCCAGCCAACGCGGAGCCATCCTCTTCAATCGAAGTCATAACAAGGAATGAAGGTTCCTTTAAATGACGTCATCCAAGATGGCGTCCCTCGAATTCCGATTGGCTGATAGGATTCTATCAGCCAATCTGAATTAAGGTAGTAAAAATCCAATTGGTTGATTTAATCAGCCAATCGGATTGAACTTCAATCCGATTGGCTGATTAAATCAACCAATCGGATTTTTACTACCTTAATTCCGATTGGCTGATAGAATCCTATCAGCTAATCAGAATTCGAGGGACGCCATCTTGGATGATGTCATTTAAAGGAACCTTCATTCTTCGTTAGGACTTTGATTGAAGAGGATGGCTCCGTGTCAGCTGGGTAGAAGATGGCTCCGCTCCAGAAGGATGAAGATAGAAGATGCCACCTGGATGAAGATGTCTGCCGGTCCGGATGTCCTCTTCTGCCCCATCGGTGCCCGGCTGGTTGAAGACAGCTCAAGGTAGGGTGATCTTCAATGGGGTAGTGTTAGGTTTTTTTTAAGGGGGGATCGGGTGGGTTTTAGAGTAGGAGTGGTGGGTTGTAATAATGGGGGGGTATTGTATTTCTTTTTTTTACAGGTAAAAGAGCTGATTACTTTGGAGCATTGCCCTGCAAAAAGCCCTTTTAAGGGCTGGTAAAAGAGCTGATTACCTTGGGGCAATGCCCTGCAAAAGGCCCTTTTAAGGGCTATTTGTAATTTAGTTTAGGATAGGGAATTTTATTATTTTGGTGGGCTTTTTTATTTTATTAGGGGGATTAGATTAGGTGTAATTAGATTAACCTTCTTGTAAAATTATTTTTATTTTTCGTAATGTAGTGTTTGTTTTTGTAATATAGTTTAGTTTATTTAATTGTATTTTATTTTAGATAATTGTAGTTAATTTATATAATTAATTTTGATAGTGTAGTGTTAGGTGTATTTGTAACTTAGTATTTATGATTAAACAAATCTATGTATTTTACTTAGGTTAGGATTTATTTTACAGGTAATTTTGTAATTATTTTAACTAGGTAGCTATTAAATAGTTATTAACTATTTTATAACTATTGTACCTAGTTAAAATAAATTCAAAGTTGCCTGTAAAATAAATATAAATTCTAAAATAGCTACAATGTAATTATTAGTTGTATTGTAGCTATATTAGGGTTTATTTTACAGGTAAGTATTTAGTTTTAAATAGGAATAATTTATTTAATTATAGTAATTTTATTTAGATTTATTAAAAATAGATTTAAGTTAGGGAGTGTTAGGGTTAGACTTAGGTTTAGGGGTTAATACATTTATTATAGTAGCAGTGATGTTATTAGGGGTTAATAATTGTAATGTTGGTGGGCCAGATTAGGGTTTAATAAAATTTAACTAGTGTTTTTGAGGCGGGAGTGCGGCGGTTTAGGGGTTAATAAATTTATTATAGTGGCGGCAATGTCCGGTCGGCAGATTAGGGGTTAATAATTGTAGGTAGGTGGCGGCGATGTTAGGGGCAGCAGATTAGGGGTTCATAGCTATAATGTAGGTGGCGGCGGTGTCCAGAGCGACAGGTTAGGGGTTAATAATATAATGCAGGTGGCGAGGATGTCGGGGGAAGCAGATTAGGGGTTAATAAGTGTAAGGTTAGGGGTGTTTAGACTCGGGGTTCATGTTAGGGTGTTAGGTGTAGTAGGAAACAATGGGGCTGCGTTAGGAGCTGAACGCTGCTTTTTTGCAGGTGTTAGGTTTTTTTTTCACCCAGCTCAGCCCCATTGTTTCCTATGGGGAAATCGTGCACTAGCACGTTTTACCAGCTTACCACTACCGTAAGCAACGCTGGTATTACAGGGAGAAGTGGCGCTAAATTTGCTCAACGCTCACTTTTCTGAGGCTATTCAGAAAACTTGTAATACCAGCGTTGTTTATAGTGAGCGCTGGTAAAAAAGGAGCGTTAGCAATGCTAGTCTTTACCGACAAAACTTGTAATCTAGCCGATATTGTCTACATATGTGTACATATGTATTTATGCATTTATATGTGTATAGATGTATTTACAGACATATATAAACATATAAACACAAAACTACATATGTACACACACACATAGACCTATATACATATATTGTGAATTGGAGCCCTTTACAGTTAAGTAGAGGAAAACATGAAAAAGCATATCTATAAAAAAAAATTAAATAACGGTTTTAACTATGTATTTACTGTAAATATTTAACATTCCAATGCTCTGCACATAGCAGAATATGTTCTATGTATTTATTATAAATTCATATTAATATATATATATACTCTCTCTCTCTCTCTCTATATATATATATATATATATATACACGGTATATAGATAGATAAATAGATAGATAGATAAATAAATAGATAGATAGTTAGATATAGGTATAAATATATATTGAACAAAAATATCATCAGGTATATGAATAAGTATGTGCAGAACATTGGAATGTGAAATATTCATAATTTCATGCCGGGTTAGCGCATATGAGAATATGTGTTTGGGCTAGCGCATGAATTGGGTGTTAATTTTCCCCCCACTTTTTGGGGCGGATATAGGTTATCACGCACACAATATTTTAAGTTCGGCTTTTTGCGCGTCAACTTTCAACTCATAATATGAGCACGACCCAATGCACGCAAAAAGTTTACTTCTAACGCAATTAGCGCTCTAGCGAAAGCGCAAAATTGTGCTCCACTCGTAATCTTGGACAAAGGTTAAAAGAAAGATATAAGTGCGCAAAATATATGCTAAAGTAAACAATTAAAAGAGGGGATTTATATATAAACTCAGATTTCTGAACGTGTAACTATGTGCAAAAAATATATATATTTTTCTGCTGCAAAGAATATTTAAGTCCTCACACCTAAGGGTTAAAAATTGATTCCCATATAAAAATAAATCTTAAAATTCAAAAAGTTAGATTAAAAGTTAAATTGATGGTGAATAAAGACATGAAATAAAACACAGTGGAAAAAATTATATTTTGTATTTTATAATTCCCAAATAAGAGAACCAAATCTTAAAAACACATTGAATAAACAAATTAAAAATACTCTTTCTAACATGATAATAAATCTAATATTTATTTAACACATTTAATAGTGACCGGCCCTAACAAAGTATAATTTAGTAACAAATAAAATAACAAAATAAAGTCACAAATAAAGTAACAAAATAATATAAATATAAAGCTCTTAGATTCAAATGGAAACTTTTTAAAGGATCCCCAGGTAAGTCCCAATCGAATGTCCTTCACAAGCTTTCCGCAAAAGCAAAGTGTACGATAATGGGTGATATTGGTCTTCTGATTCCTCCCAGCTTGTTCTGAATAGCGTCTAAGTGGAAGACAGAAGCGTCCGCTTAAAATTGGTGTGTAAAATTTAACCAACAAACAAATATTGGTACTTACACATTGGTACCGAAAGATCAGCACCGCGCCCGACTCTCCTCAACACAGGGGTCCCGTTGTGTGTTGGATCTAACACAGACTCCTCTCATGGCCTCAACAGCAGCTAACTACAAGGAACGGCCCAGGGAGATGTTTGAAAAAGGCGCAAAAAGAACACACCTGTAATAGGTGAACAAATATCTGCAAGAAAGCTATATTGGCGTGTTAGCTGTATTACACTCGTAATCTTGCCCTAAGTAAGACATGAGGAAAGACTGTTAAAGAGAGATTTTTTTAACTATCTAAATTATATTGAAAATATTAAAAAAAAAAGCCAGGCAAAGGGTTATAGTATTCTGTACAAAAAATGATTATTGCTTGCATTATTCCACACATTAGCAGCAATATGGTTTAATTGAGAAGGCTGATATCCTTGAGAAGGAACAGGATGTGCAGGATGATAAAAAATGACAGATTAATATAGAACATTTGTATAGCTGAAATTCATGCAGCTATAAATGACTATAGACATATTATTCAAGATTTCTTTTATGGTAAAATATATTAAACATATATTAAAAAATATTTTATGTAGTATTAAAATGTTCTAATTATACATTTAAATCTAATAATACATTTAATTAATATTGCAATATTAATATATTTATAGTATAAAATAATTACTTTCAACATTCTACATAAATTCTAAATATTATTTACAAAATCCAGTAAACACTGGAAAAGTGTGTACAAAAATGGCACTCAACAACATAATTGTATTGATAAAGTTGATGTTGAAAATGTACGGTTCGCTAAAAGAAGGGGTTAAAACGTAACTTTTAATAGGTTAAGATAAAATAACACACATAAAAACACAATATTGTAGCAATGGTGCACTGAGCTATATTGTAGGTATCTAATTATATCCACTAGTGGAATGGCGGATTGGAATTCCCTAATAATAAAAATTAGTGAGTTCAGATTTATTAAATGGGCAAAGGAAAATGCAAGACAGAAACAAAAACAAACACATAGTATAGGATGTACTAGGTTATTATTCCTTAACCTCTTAAGGACATATGACCAAATTTTTCCGTCATAAAACAATTGAGCAAATTGAAAGCTGTGTCCTTAAAGGGTTTAAGGGCCATGATACCCAAAAGTTGAAACACTTGAAAGTGATGCAGCATAGCTGTTAAAAGCTGACTAGAAAATATCACCTGAGCATCTCTATGTAAAAAAGAAAGATATTTTAACTTAAAAGTTCCTCAGTAGCCACATCCCAATGTAAAGGACTTCTAAGCAGCAAGTTAGCATGTCTGTCCCGGGACAGCTAAAGGATTGAGCCTTGTGCACTCTCATGTTATTTCCCTATGCAGTTTAAAGAAGTGTACTATGAAATCTCATGAGAGTTCATGACCTCAGCACTGTTGATGCTGATTGGCTGCAGTTCATTTCTTTGTTTTTTTTTTTTACCAGTAGCTGGGCAGCAGCTGAATTATAACTTTCTACTCAGAACTTACTCTGCTGAGATGAGGAAATTGTGAGGTAAAATATCTTCCTTTTTTACACAGAGATGCTCAGGTGATATTTTCCTGTCAACTTTTTACAGTTATACTGCATCAGTTTCAAGTGCTTTAGCATTAGTGATGTCGCGAACCTAAAAATTTGGGTTCAGGAACGGCGGACGCGAACTTCCGCAAATGTTCGCGAACGGGCGAACCGCCATAGACTTCAATAAGCAGGCAAATTTTAAAACCCACAGGGACTCTTTCTGGCCACAATAGTGATGGAAAAGTTGTTTCAAGGGGACTAACACCTGGACTGTGGCATGCCGGAGGGGGATCCATGGCAAAACTCCCATGGAAAATGATATAGTTAATGCAGAGTCTGGTTTTAATCCATAAAGGGCATAAATCACCTAACATTCCGAAATTGTTTGGAATAACGCGCTTTAAAACATCAGGTATGATGTTGTATCGATCAGGTAGTGTAAGGGTTACGCCCGCTTCACAGTGCACAGTGTAGGTGATATACCTGCCCTGACCATGCTTTGCAGACCAGGTATCAGTGGTCAGATGGACCCTTGCCCCAACACTGTGTGACAGACATGCCATTATAGCAGACTTATATGGCTTTGGCGTTGCTTTTTGGTAATTAGAAGGCTGCTAAATGCCACTGCGCACCACACGTGTTTTATGCCCAGCAGTGAAGGGGTTAATTAGGGAGCATGTAGGCAGCTTGTAGAGTTAATTTTAGCTTAAGTGTAGTGTAGTAGACAACCCAAAGTATTGATATAGGCCCATTTTGGTATATTTAATGTCACCGTTTCACCGCCAAATGCGATCAAATAAAAAAAAAATGTTCACTTTTTCACAAACTTTAGGTTTCTCACAGAAATTATTTACAAACAACTTATGCAATTATGGCATAAATTGTTGTAAATGCTTCTCTGGGATCCCCTTTGTTCAGAAATAGCAGACATATATGGCTTTGGCGTTGCTTTTTGGTAATTAGAAGGCTGCTAAATGCCACTGCGCACCACACGTGTTTTATGCCCAGCAGTGAAGGGGTTAATTAGGGAGCATGTAGGCAGCTTGTAGAGTTAATTTTAGCTTAAGTGTAGTGTAGTAGACAACCCAAAGTATTGATCTAGGCCCATTTTGGTATATTTAATGCCACCATTTCACCGCCAAATGCGATCAAATAAAAAAAAAAAAATTGCAATTTTAGGTTTCTCACTGAAATTATTTACAAACAGCTTGCAATTATGGCACAAATGGTTGTAAATGCTTCTCTGGGATCCCCTTTGTTCAGAAATAGCAGACATATATGACTTTGGCGTTGCTTTCTGGTAATTAGAAGGCCGCTAAATGCTGCTGCGCATCACACGTGTATTATGGCTAGCAGTGAAGGGGTTAATTAGGTAGTTTGTAGGGAGCTTGCAGGGTTAATTTTAGCTTTAGTGTAGAGATCAGCCTCCCACCTGACACATCAGACCCCCTGATCCCTCCCAAACAGCTCCTTTTCCTCCCCCACCCCACAATTGTCCACGCCATCTTAAGTACTGGCAGAAAGTCTGAAAGTACTAAAATAAAAGGTTTTTAAATATTTTAAGCATATTTACATATGCTGTGGTGTAGCCCCTCAACCTCCCTGATCCCCCCCAAAACAGCTCTCTAACCCTCCCCATCTGCCTTATTGGCAGCCATATTGGGTACTGGCAGCTGTCTGCTATTATTTCACAGTCAAAAAAGTGTTGTTTTTTTAAATGTACACTACTGTTACACCAGATATGAGTGGTGGCACTGGGCAAGTGGGCACAGTATACGCTGTGAGGCTGACACACACGCTGGCAGGCAGGCAACTGCAATTAGATTACACAGGAAAAAAAAAAAAAGCAGACTGATATTCTAGCCCTAAAAAGGGCTTTTTGGGGTGCTGTCCTTACAGCAGAGATCAGATGAGTCCTTCAGGACTGTAGTGGACATTGAATACACTAGCCTAGCTATCGATTTCCCTATTAAATCAGCAGCAGCTACACTGTCCCTCCTCTTACTAAGAATGCAGCTTCCGAATGAATCTAAAATGGATGCTGTCCAGGAGGTGGGAGGGTCTGGGAGGGAGGGTCTGCTGCTGATTGGCTGTAATGTGTCTTCTGACTGTGATGTAAAGGGTCAAAGTATTACTCAATGATGACGAATAGGGGGTGGATCGAACATCGCATATGTTCACCCGCCGCGGCGAACGCGAACATGCTATGTTCGCCGGGAACTATTCGCCGGCGAACTATTCGCGACATCACTATTTAGCATATGAGTATTATGTCCCTTTAATGTATAACGGTCACTCTGAAAAAGAAAAAAGCGCAAAGAGAGACTCAAGTGCAATAAATAACATAGACACTGCTGCTCTTAAAAATATGCACTTACAATGTTTTATTAACAAAACAGCAGTTTAAAAACACAGCTTTCTCCTTTGGAATACAATATCCAGATACTCAGCTGCTCCGGTCTGCTTTCATCTCCTAGGTGTCTTTATTCTCAATGTCCGCTCCCTTCGGCTGTATACCGGAACTTTCAGTGTATGGGGAGTTCTTGTTCCTGGGGCTATGGTAGCCCTAAGAGTTCAAAAAGCAAAGTGTTCTATTCCAAGAACTACGGTTCCTCTGAAGAACCAAAATACAATCCTGTAATACCTCTACGCGTTTCTTCTGCTATCATGCAGACTTTCTCAAGAGGATGAAGAATCAGATGCTAGGTGGATACACTATCCGTCCCCATTAAAACCCTCACGGCAGATCCTATTGGTTACTATTTTTTCTATGTTAAACCGGTAGAAAATATCCTCTGGGTCCTAAAGACCAAATTCCAGAGTACTAAATATCTTTTGGTGGTAAAAAATATACAGTTGATGATCGCATATCAAAAAAATGGATAAATACTGCAACTTAAAAAGCGATTATTTTGCATCAATGGTGTAGAAATAAATACCCTAAAACCCAAAAATGTGGCAAAATTACTAAAAGCCTATAAATAGATCAAATTTGAAAGAGCAAGATATATATATATAATTAATACAAAATATATTATACGCATATTACAAAATCAAATACCTGCAAACCAAGCAAAATTCATCTATATATGAAAGACATTCACAGTCTGGAAATAACATTTAAAACGTATTTTGTATGTAAATATATATGTTTGTAATTTTCCTAAAGAAAGAATGATTTAGAAATAAACGAAAACATGGAGAAATAACAGTCTAGAAATAGATTTTTAAAAATTCCAATTATATGTACATTATTACCTCTATTACAAAACTTCATTGTTACCAAGACTAAAATGTATTTAAATTCTATCTAATATACAACACCATTTTGTTAAAGATTCCATTCCATAATAAAATATTAAGAATATTAAGAATGTGATTATTACATAACACCATATGATAAAAAATTCATTTTATATTAAAAATATGATGTGTCGGAGGTTATTTAAAAACGGAGGAGAAATGGGAAAGAGAAAATCGTACATGGAGTGCTATTAAAGGGACCCTAAATATATTTAAAACAAATCAGATTTTTCATAATCACATGAAGGCTGCTATGTCAATGTCTATGTTTAATCCTTTTGGATGTAAACTATTAAGTTTTTGTATCCAAAAGGTTTCTTGCTTCCTTAGGCTTATCCGACACATCATATTTTTAATATAAAATGAATTTTTTATCATATGGTGTTATGTAATAATCACATTCTTAATATTCTTAATATTTTATTATGGAATGGAATCTTTAACAAAATGGTGTTGTATATTAGATAGAATTTAAATACATTTTAGTCTTGGTAACAATGAAGTTTTGTAATAGAGGTAATAATGTACATATAATTGGAATTTTTAAAAATCTATTTCTAGACTGTTATTTCTCCATGTTTTCGTTTATTTCTAAATCATTCTTTCTTTAGGAAAATTACAAACATATATATTTACATACAAAATACGTTTTAAATGTTATTTCCAGACTGTGAATGTCTTTCATATATAGATGAATTTTGCTTGGTTTGCAGGGATTTGATTTTGTAATATGCGAATAATATATTTTGTATTAATTATATATATATATCTTGCTCTTTCAAATTTGATCTATTTATAGGCTTTTAGTAATTTTGCCACATTTTTGGGTTTTAGGGTATTTATTTCTACACCATTGATGCAAAATAATCGCTTTTTAAGTTGCAGTATTTATCCATTTTTTTGATATGCGATCATCAACTGTATATTTTTTACCACCAAAAGATATTTAGTACTCTGGAATTTGGTCTTTAGGACCCAGAGGATATTTTCTACCGGTTTAACATAGAAATAATAGTAACCAATAGGATCTGCCGTGAGGGTTTTAATGGGGACGGATAGTGTATCCACCTAGCATCTGATTCTTCATCCTCTTGAGAAAGTCTGCACGATAGCAGAAGAAACGCGTAGAGGTATTACAGGATTGTATTTTGGTTCTTCAGAGGAACCGTAGTTCTTGGAATAGAACACTTTGCTTTTTGAACTCTTAGGGCTACCATAGCCCCAGGAACAAGAACTCCCCATACACTGAAAGTTCCGGTATACAGCCGAAGGGAGCGGACATTGAGAATAAAGACACCTAGGAGATGAAAGCAGACCGGAGCAGCTGAGTATCTGGATATTGTATTTCAAAGGAGAAAGCTGTGTTTTTAAACTGCTGTTTTGTTAATAAAACATTGTAAGTGCATATTTTTAAGAGCAGCAGTGTCTATGTTATTTATTGCACTTGAGTCTCTCTTTGCTCTTTTTTCTTTTTCAGAGTGAAAGTTCTTGCCCTACTTCATTTGGTGTGAAGGATCCATTTGGTAAACAAGCAGCAGAGGACTCTAGTGACTTATGAACTGACACTCATTTTGAAAGTGGTAAAACGTTTTTATTTCAACGTTTTTATTTTTATTTTCATTGGTTCTACTTTTACTTTTTTACCTGTTTGTATTTTATTGTATTTCATTGTATTTTATTTTATTTTATTGAATACCTTCTAAATTATATACAGGGATTTGATTTATTTAGATATTACACATGGTTTGATGTAAGAAACTGGCTAATAAGATTGTGATTAGTGTTTGATTACATTTCAAAGAGGGGGTTAGCGCCATTGTTATTTATTTCTTTGGTGTAATGTATAACGGTACTAGAGGGAGTAAAATATAGGGTTTCTGATCAAGACTCTAGGTATATCTCTTTAATTCAGGATTGAAGTGATAGCGCTAGATCAGATCACTAATGTGTATCGTTAGCTCTGTGTTATAGTTCCCACTGTGTTAGCGAAATAAAAGGAGCTTACTCCATTGTCACCAACTAGTGGAGCTGGTTTACTAATAGTTACAAAGTAGTCAAGTGATTTATAATATTAGACTTAACATATATAACAATATATATATATATATATATATATATATATATATACAAACACTCTGCTAATCCGCATCTCCAGACCATATAAAAAAAGAAAAAAATATATGGAAATTATTAAAAGTTGAAAAATACAGCTTTATTGGGTACAAAAAATGTTAAAATCAGTTGCATGAAAAAACATGAGAGAAAAAAGAGAAAATCAGAGAGAGAATTATTAAAGCGCCAAAGGACAAAGGCCGGGTCTAAGTTAAAAATATGTCATTTATTTAACACAGTATAATTATAAGAAACAATAAAATATACCTAGAGTACATAAAAAGATATAATCATGGATCCAAGATTTTACAATAAGTAGATATAGGTTAAAATCAAAATATACAAAACTTGACTAGATCAGTAATTTGGACTGTCTGAGAATTGAATTGTACAGGCAGTGTGTCTGCTGAGGGGTAGAGCCGTGGCTTGGGTGACTGTCAAAAGGTAAATTGACAGTGCTAAAGGTGGTGAAATAAAGTGGTGAAAGCTTGTGTTACAAATGTGGTGAAGGCTTGTGTTTCAAATTATTGTGGAAAATAGTGCAAACTCCATTAACAAAAAAACATAGTATAAACAGTGTGAAATCAACAATTTTTAACACAACAACCAATCTCTGCAATGGTGTGGTGTGAGCAAGCAATAAGCAAGCAAAAATTGGAAAAAAGAATGGAAAAAATGAAAAAAATGATGAAAAAAATGGTGAAAAAATGAAAAAATCCTGGATATAGTGAACAGTCAAACAACAATAATAAGGAATGTCAGAATAAACAAATGTACTTGTATGTCCCAAAAAGATTCAGTAGTATTCCTCCTAGTGCTATTTCTCCCAAGTGTGAGGTGCAGGTAGAATTCCTAAGTGGTGACCCAATCGGTCAGTTCAGTGTTCTGCCATATTGATCCTTTCTGTCAGAAAACAAAAGCAATAATAGTGCAGACGTTTTTCAAAAATAACTACCTATCAGAGTTTCACTTACCAGTCGACGCGTTTCGGTCATGCATTGACCTTTATCAAGACTGGTTTTAGCTAATTCCTTGTGCCTTTTTATACCCTTGTACAATTGTGGATTTTCGTACTACCGGAAGTGCAGTTTCACACTTCCGGTTTCGGGTGGCGATTATTAGATGATCTCCTTATGTGAAAAAACTTTCTATTTGTCTATTTGCTGTAGTTTTATTTATTTAAAAGTAGGGATGAGGGCTTGTGTCTTGGATATATACAATTTGATGTTTTTTCGTGTTTCCCTATATTTCCGATTTTCTAGTAATCTGATTGGTCAGATTTGGGGCGTTTTCTCTATGCATCTTGCTATTGGTGGTATGTCTGAGTCTTATGAATAGACTCAACCAGCCTATTATATGTGAGGGTGTGTGTTACATCCGTCTTCTTATTGGTCCCTATTTCTTAGTGTGTTAGTAGTATGATGACGAATTCCATGCTGTCTTTAATGAATATTGATTATGAGATGGAGATGTTCCTTTGTACTCCGGTTAGGTTAATATGAAATGGTGTAGGAGCTGTATTTGACATCCACCATTATGGGTCAAAAGCAAAGAATAAAAAATGGGGATCAAGGTGATAAACGATGTTTCAACAAATGCAGTTTACTTTTTGTATTGTGCATTTTTAACTTTCCGTTATACCTCCACCATTATGGGTACAAGATAAAAATGAAAATTGGGAATGGGGATTAGGGTAATAAAATTATTTTAACAAATACAGTCATACTTTTTGTATTTGACTTTTCGTGATACTTAAATCTTATGCGTATTAAACATTTTCCAAAATAAATTAACATATTTATAGTTGTAAATATTTGCTCATATATTAACCAGATAGACCCGTACTTTTTAATCACAGATCTGTTATAGAAGGGGGGATATCATAAATTTATTGTTGGTTAATCTTCATTGGATTAATTCATGTTTTCTTAAAGTTTTTAAAATTCTTTCTGATTATCCAGCTTTTTTGGAAGATTGGGTAATGGTTCTTTTCTAGTGACTGGGTATTTCTAAGTGCTCCTATTGTGTTTTTGGGTTACGTTGTAAAAAATCCCATTATATTCTTTTGTTGAGTGTTGGAGGGCCAATCATAGGGCTCCTATTGTATTGGTGGGTTTTGTTATAAAAATCTTTTATTGAGTTTTGGAGGGCCGATCGTAGGGGCCACTGGCTTAAGGGATTAGAGTAACATGTCTGGTCGTCTCATTTTTTCTTTTTTGAAGTAATCAAATTAGGGAGTGTGTAAACATAGAACACATTCATTAAGACTAATATATTTAATATGGTTTCCAATATACTGGAGGTTTTTATGGATGAGATCTTTTCCCATCTGTGATATTGTTACATATTGGAATACGTAAATGTTCCCAAATCTGAGTTTGAGTTTTATAGATGTCCTTACATGTAAGTGTGATGGTTAATATTAATAAGGTGAATTGGTCTTTTAAATGGACCAATCTTAGATTAGAAATATAATATATTTAACTAATCCCCACATTTTGGGGCTTTTTGAGAGACAGATTCAGAGATGATATACAGAGGGAGAGGAACTTGCACATAAATTCTGATGTTTATTCATCTGTACTTTCAATTTCTCCAGATAGATGTGGGATATTTGTGACGTTGTTTATGAATTTCCTATCTATAATTATGATCCTTTTGGTGGAGAGAGTTCTGATATTTTTCTTCTTGTGATGGAATATTTTCTTAAAGTAGTCAAATTCTCTTACCTAAATGTGAGCAGGAGTGAGGACAGGGACAGTTATATGTATAAGAGTCTCTTAGGATACTCTTATCTCTCTGGGATATAGTATCTGGAGAGTCGCTTTGATCCTCTCTGTTTGCTCAGGTGTTCTTCCAAATTCTTAGTTTAGGTTTAATAGATGGGAAAGGTCCTCTTTATTATTCAAACCTCTTGGATGGAGAGAGTCAAGGCGGAATATCCATTTTGACTCCTCAGTGAGTAGTTTTTTCTCCTGGTTGCCCCCTCTCCAATCTCTTGGTACTTTTTGTATTCCCATATATGTCAGTGTTTTGATGTTTCCTTGATGTTTTTATGAGAAATGTTTGTACAATGCGGTTTCTTTGTTAAGTTTTTCGATACACAGCAGATGTTCGCGTATCCTGTCTCTTAGTGGTCTGGACGTTTGTCCCACATATTGGAGACCGCATGGGCATTCAAGGAGGTATATGACGTCCTTATCTTGACACTTAATTAATTCTTTGATCTTGTGTTTTTCTTTGTTATTATGTGATTGGAACATAGTAGATTTTTTGCCACATTTGCATGCCTTGCATGTGTGACAGGGAAAAAATCCTTTTATTATTTTCCCAAATATGTCTTTCATTCCAGATTGTTTGACCTTTTTAATACTTGGGGCCAGTTTGTTTTTCAGGTTGTTTGTCCTTCTATATACAAACTTTGGTTGTTGAGGTAATTTCTCTCCTAGGATGTCATCATCCTTCAATATGTTCCAATGCTTCCTAAAAATGTCTTCGATAACCCGACTATTTTCGCTATATTCTGTTATTAGTGGTACATCCAGGATCCCGTCGTTATTATTCCCACTGGATTTATCCTTGTATTTGGTTAGTTCCTTTCTTTCAATTTTTCGGACCTCTTCTATCTTTTGATCCAATAGGTGTTCATTGTAACCTCTCTCGATGAATTTAGCCTTGATTAGCTGGGCTTGTTCCTCCCATTTCTGTGGATCCGAACAGTTCTTCTTCATCCGTAGAAGTTGTCCCTTTGGGATATTTGCCTTCCAATTTCTATGGTGACAACTAGTTTGGTGGACATAGTTGTTACTGTCCACCTGTTTGAAATGGGTTGATGTTTCAATGATGTTATTCTTTATTTCTATTTTCAGATCTAAATAGGTTAGAGATTTTTGACTATATTCGTATGTGAACTGAAGATTAACTTCATTCTGGTTCATCACCTTGAAGGTATATTCAAGGTCTTCTTGTGTTCCTCTCCACACGAGTATGATGTCATCGATATAGCGGCGATAGAGGACCAGATCCGCGCCTGCAGGACATGACTCCCAGAATATTTCTTCCCATTTGGCCATATAGAGGTTGGCATAGCTAGGCGCGAACCTGGTCCCCATCGCCGTCCCACATATCTGTCTGTAGAATTTCCCTTCGTTGCTGAAGTAGTTGTGGTGTAAAATATAATTTATACTTGCCAGTATAAATTCGCATTGTCTTTCGGGGATCTCTCCATCTTTTTCCAGATAGAATTTTACAGCTTTCAATCCTTCCTCATGAGGAATACTTGTGTATAATGCAGTAACATCACAAGTTGCCAGGATGTAGTTATCTTCCCAGCTTATGTCCTCGAGTAGATTGATTATTTGAGTGGAATCCCTTATATATGATGGGCGTTCTCTGACAAACTTCTGGAGGTGTCTGTCCACATACTCCGATAGATTGCTGCTTAAAGATCCTATCCCTGAGATTATTGGTCTTCCAGGGGGGTTGTTCAGACTTTTGTGAATTTTGGGGAGGTGATATATTATCGGTGTCTTTGGAAATCGTACATTTATATAATCGTACTCTTTCTCATTCAAGATGTTTTCTTCTTTTGCTTCCTTCAAAAGGTTTGTCAATGTTTTTTTATAAAGATTGACCGGGTTTTCTTTCAGTTTTTCATATGTGTTTTGATCACCCAAAATCCTCTCCATCTCCTTATTATAGTCTGTCTTATTCATCACCACAATACCACCGCCCTTGTCGGCCGGCTTAATGGTGAGATTGTGGTTATCTTCTAGTTTCTTGACGCCTTCGATTTGTTTATTTGATAAGTTTTTGTTTTTCAATTTCAGCTTCTTGTTGTCTATATCTCGTATTTCTCTGCATACTACAGTCTCGAATGTCTCGAGTGCCGTCCCTTTGTATGTCAGGGGGTAGAATGTGGATTTTGGCTTCAAATTGGTGTGTTTGTAGCCATCAGTTTGTTGAGTGTGAGTGTATCCTTGAAAACCATAACCCATCCTTTCCAATAGTGATTTCATAAAAAATCTTTTCAGAGTAAGTTTTCTGATGAATTCTTTTGTATTTATGAATGTCGCGAATTTGTCCAAACTTTTAGAAGGGGCGAAGGATAAGCCCAATTTTAAGACAGATCTTTCCTCTTTGCTCAGTTTATGGGAACTTAGATTAAATATCCCTTTCTCAGAGTTATCATCTGTCTGGTGATCTATTTCTTGTGTAGCTTTGTTCTTAAGCCTCCTCTTTTCCCTCTATGAGTCTTGTCTTTACCCGTGTGGAGGACTGGTTTTGTTCTCCTTTTTTGTGGTTTTGGAGTTCCAATTCTAAAAAAGAAGAAGAAGTGGAGGATGAGTGGGGGTGTGATACTTGTGTATCTGTTTTTATTTGGTTATTTGGTCTATTTGTACCAGTCCTCTTTTCTTTAATTGTTGGTTGTCCCCCTAAGGAATCGGTCCTTTCTTTTGCTCTCTCATTGAAAGGCTCCTCTCTTGGACCTTGTTGTCTCCTTTCACGTGGGGGGGTCTCACAGACATTCGTATTTCTGAAGTATTGTTCTTGTATATCTCCATATGTAGTTCTTCCAGCGAAGTTTCTCCTCTGTTGATGGTTATTATTGTTTCTTCGCTGATATCCCCACTCTTGATGGTTTTGGTGTCTCCAATTCCTTTCCGGGTAGTCGAGATCACTCCAGTAAGCTTGTGCAAATCTCCCTCTATGATATCGTTCTCTTCCTCTTTCATCGAAATTATTTGTATAATAATCTCCTCTCTCTCTTCTATGGTCAAATTGGTTAGTACCCATTCTATTGTTATTATATGGCCTTTCATATAAATTCTGTCTATTAGATGCGTATTGCCCCCTGTAGTTATTGTCAAAGTGTCTTTGTCCCTGATTATAGGTATGAGCATTATAATCATTCCTATAATTAGTGTGTCTCAGATTGCGTTCTGATTTGTCATTGTGATATTCTGACATATTGTTCCTATAGTGTGGTGTGTGTTGCTGTCTTTCAGGATCTTGAAAATTGGTTTTATCTTTCTTAGTTTTATTATATGTCACTGTTGTCCATGTGTTAGATTCATTCTCTTCATTGTGGGTATCTGTATTTTCCTCGCCTAGGTTTACTTTTTATTCAAAATCAACCTTTTCTTCATTGTTTTTCTTTTCTAATTCCCTTATTAGTTTCTTAGTTTCCTTTTTTGTAATATCTTCCTTTATTTTAATTACTTTTTTCACTAAACTTTCTTTTTTATGTGCAATTTCTTCACATTCTGATCCTGTACTTTCCAAATTTAAAATAATGACTTCATTTTCCTTAATGTCTAAGTCTATTTGTGTGATTTGTATTTCCCTGTGTTCTATAATTAGCTTAATTAGCTGTTGGGAAGTTTGTAGTAATGTATTTTTCCATTTCTCAGCGAGAGTGTCTGAGATTGGAAAAGCACATGTCATGAGCGCTTCCGTTCATCGCCGTGTCGCCGCGGCTCCCGGAACTCCTCTGTGTCTCTGACGTCATGTTGCTTAGCAACATGACGCTTTCTCTCACACCCCTCTGATGACGGTTACGCTCTGCCCTTTAAATCTCGGCGGGAGATCTGAATCTGGGCCCGTTTGTTGTATCCCTGAATTGTGAGTACCATATCAGTTTTGTTCTTCTGTGTACCGACTTCTGCCTGCCTGACCAAGCCTCTTGCCTAAACCCTACTTGCTGCTATTTGGACATTGACTTCTGCCTGCCTGACCTTGCCTGTAGCTATTACCCTTTTGCTGATACTTTGATGCCGACTTCTGCTTGTCTGACCCTGTCTTTTGCCTATACCTTTTGCTGATATTTGGATGCCGACTTCTGCCTGCCTGACCTTGCTTTGGCCTTTACCTTTAAACCTATTCTTTGTTAAACAACACCTGCTTAAAAGGGACATTTACTTTTACAAGCTGCAAAAGAGAACTTTGCCTTTCTGTTTGTTATACACCTGCTTAAAAGGGACATTTACTTTTACAAGCTGCAAAAGAGAACTTTGCCTTTCTGTTTGTTATACACCTGCTTAAAAGGGACATTTACTTTTACAAGCTGCAAAAGAGAACTTTGCCTTTCTGTTTGTTATAAACCTGCTTAAAGGGACATTATACTTTTACAAGCTGCAAAAGAGAACTTTTCCTTTGTTTTACTAGCCTGCTAAAGAGGACCTTTTCCAGAAGCTTCAAGGAAGAGCATTTCCTTTTTGTTCTTTGTACTACTTAAAGGGACGTTTTATCCTTTGTGGCTTTCCTGCATTCTGGAACAATATTCATTTTGTTATCTTCTAATCTGCTTCCTGAGTGGGTCACGTCCTGGATATTTCTCAGTGTGCTAGCGTGTGCTTTCAATTCACGCTAGCAGTTGGGTTACATCCCGGATTGATTCCTGAGCGGCTGACATTACAAACGGGCCATAAAAATGGACCCCACTGAATTATCTATGGCCGTGGCTCACCAGGGACAGCTCTTGGGTTCTCATGCCACTCACTTGCAGTCTCTGGACACTAAACTTGATCAAATTACTGCTCTATTACAAAATTTGGTTGCTACCGCACCTCCCAATCCTAATCCCAATCCAAATCCGATTGAGGCATTACCTCCTCCGATTCCTAACAATCAGTCTCAGGTACAACTAAGTCCCAGGATTCCTCTTCCGGATAAATATGATGGGAATCCTGAAGAATGTAGAGGCTTTTTGAATCAATGCCGTCTTCATTTCCGAAATAGCCCTACTCTCTTTGCTACTGCCTCTTCTAGAATCACGTTTCTTATTTCCTTAATGAAAGGAAAAGCCTTGGCTTGGGTGTCACCTTTGCTAGAAAAGAATGATCCTATACTGTTGGATGTTGCTACATTTCTATCTACATTCTCAAACGTATTCGATAAACCTGGAAGGTCATCCGCTGCTGAAGCAACTCTCCTGGATTTACGTCAAGGAAATCAACCAGTCTCTCAATATGCAATTGAGTTCCGCACCCTTGCCTCTGAAACCACTTGGAATCAGGGAGCACTCAGAGCCGCTTTCCGTAAAGGACTTTCTGAGCGTCTCAAGGATGAATTGGTGTATCGTGAACTTCCAGAGTCCTTAGAAGCCTTAATAAATCTCTGTATCAGTCTCGACGCCAGGTTTCGTGAACGCCAACAAGAAAAGGATAGAACACAGAGGACTTCCACTCGAACTCCTTTTCGTTTAGCTCCTCGTTTTTCTAATCCAGTCACTCCAGCCTCTCCTACTACTGATCAGGCTGAACCCATGGAAGTAGGAAGTATAAAATTAACTGAGACTGAACGCTTAAGAAGACGGACTCTTGGCTTATGTCTGTACTGTGGCCTTAAAGGACATTTATTAAGGGATTGTCCTACTAGGCCAGTAAAAGCCAGGGCTTAACTCTAGTCCAGGGAACTGAGTTAAGCCAAAATAGTGATCATTCCCTATACAAGAAACTCTTTGTTCCAGTAACTCTTCTAATTGGACATAAGAAGATCTATACCCAAGCTCTAATTGATTCTGGTGCTGGAGGTGTGTTCATTGACTCTACATTTGTTTCTACTCATTCTATACCCTTACTAAAGAAGGAGTATTCCATTTCAGTCTCTACGGTCAGTGGAGATCCTTTGGGTTCTGGATACATTCAGTTTTCTACTCAACCCTTAATCCTCACCGTAGGAATACTTCATTCTGAGACAATTTGTTTCGATGTCATTTCCACTCCGCAATTTCCCATTATCTTGGGATTACCCTGGCTCCAGATTCACAATCCCATTTTTTCTTGGACTTTCGGTGAACTCACTTCCTGGGGATCTACATGCCAGACTAAATGTCTTCAAAAGATTACTAAGTTACCACTCACTATTGCTCTCACAGTTGAAACTCCGGAATCCTTACCTATGCATTACCATGACTTTGTGGATGTCTTCTCCAAAAAAGAAGCAGAACGTCTTCCTCCTCATCGCCCTTTTGATTGTCCCATTGACCTCCTTCCTGGGGCTGCCTATCCTCGAGGCAAGACATATCCACTTTCTAAACCAGAAAACATGGCTCTGGAAGAATATATAAAAGACAATCTGGCTAGAGGATTTATTCGACCCTCCTCTTCCCCTGTAGGGGCTGGTTTCTTTTTTGTGGGAAAAAAGGATGGCGGATTAAGACCCTGTATTGATTATCGTGGATTGAATCAGATTACCATCAAGAACAGTTATCCTCTGCCCCTTATTCCTGAACTTTTTACTTATCTTCAGGGAGCCACCATTTTCACCAAACTCGACCTACGTGGTGCATACAACTTGATCCGTATACGCAAAGGAGATGAGTGGAAGACTGCCTTTAACACTCGATTTGGGCATTATGAATATTTGGTCATGCCCTTCGGGCTATGCAATGCTCCGGCGGTTTTCCAGCATTTTGTAAATGAGATCTTTCGTGATTTTTTGAATATTTTTGTTATCATATATCTGGACGACATTTTAATTTTTTCTCAGAACCACCAAGATCATGTGCACCACGTCAAGAAAGTACTTCAACGTCTAAGAGAATTCCATCTGTTTGCTAAACTGGAGAAATGTTCTTTCCATCAAAAATCCATACCCTTTCTGGGTTATGTAATATCGGCATCTGGATTCGAAATGGACCCTACTAAACTTTCTGCCATTTTGGATTGGCCTAGACCTGATTCTTTGAAGGCTTTACAACGTTTCCTAGGCTTCGCCAATTATTACAGAAAGTTCATCAAGAATTTTGCTACTATTACTTCTCCTCTTACTTCTCTCACAAGAAAAGGACAAAACTGTAAAGTATGGCCGTCTGAGGCTATAGAAGCTTTTGAATCTCTCAAAGAAGCTTTTTCCTCAGCTCCTATCCTTCGTCATCCAAATCCTGAGTTTCAATTTATTCTGGAGGTGGATGCTTCCTCTGTTGCTGCTGGAGCGGTTCTGTCTCAACGAATACCAGAGACTGGAAGGATTCATCCTGTTGCTTTTTTCTCTAAAAAATTCACTCCTTCCGAATTTAACTATGACGTAGGGAATAAAGAGTTGCTTGCCATCAAGATGGCATTGGATGAATGGAGACATTGGCTGGAAGGTACTTCTTTGCCATTTACTATACTTACTGATCATAAGAACCTTCTGTATCTCCAAACAGCCAAACGACTAAATTCCAGGCAAGCACGCTGGTCCTTATTCTTCTCTCGGTTTCACTATAATTTGTCTTACATACCTGGATCAAAAAATATTAAAGCAGACGCACTTTCCAGACAATTTCAAGATACCCCAGTTCCTGAGTCTGGTACCATTCTCCAACCTCATGAAGTCATTGCCCAGTTAACAACTTCTTGGTTACAAGAATTACAGTCCGCTCAAGAGCATCTTCCTTTGTCCTGTAAACCTCCCAATGGTTTACTCTTTGTTCCTGAACGCCTTCGTTCCAAGATTTTATTTTGGGCTCATGATAGTCCCCTTTCTGGACATCCTGGCATCAGTATTACCACTCGAAACCTCAAACAACATGTCTGGTGGCCTACACTCTCTCAAGATGTGAAGGATTACGTCTCAGTATGCACACAATGTGCCATGAACAAAACCCCACGCCAACTTCCTTCAGGATTACTCCAACCATTGCCTATACCTCACCAGCCTTGGACTCATGTATCCATGGACTTTATTACCGATCTTCCCTTGTCCACTGGGAACAATACTATCTGGGTGGTGGTCGACAGGTTCACTAAGACGGCTCATTTTGTACCCTTGCCAGGATTACCATCTGCCAAAAGACTCTCTGAACTTTTTATTCTACATATTGTAAGAATCCATGGATTTCCTCTAGATATTGTTTCTGATAGAGGGGTACAATTCGTTTCTCGATTTTGCAGGTCACTTTGTAAACATTTTGGTACTACTATATCTCTCTCTACTTCTCACCACCCACAATCGAATGGTCAGACTGAAAGAGTAAACCAGTGTCTTGAAACATATCTTAGACATTATGTGGATCATTATCATTCAAACTGGACTTCTTACCTTCCTTTGGCTGAATTGGCCCATAATGCCCGGTACAATTCCTCCCTTCAGACTTCTCCTTTTCATGCAGCTTATGGATATCAGCCTAGGACATTCCCTTTGCATACTTCCTCCACAGTGAATCCTGCTTCTGATCTTACAGCCCGAAGATTAACTCGACATTGGCAGAAGATACATCGTATTCTTTCTGTAACTTCTAGACGTTACAAGTTCTTTTCGGATCTTCGACGGAAAAAGGCTCCCAAATATCGCCCTGGTGATAAAGTTTGGATTTCCTCTCGATTTCTTCGCCTGAAACAACCTTCTAACAAATTGGGACCACGATATGTGGGTCCTTTCCGAATACTGGGTCAGGTATGTTCCACTGCTTATCGGGTAGCTTTACCCAAGTCTCTCAAAGTCCATCCGGTATTTCATGTTTCTCTTTTAAAACCTGTGATGTTTAACAGGTATTCTAAGCCTTTTTCTAAACCTCCACCGTTATTGGTGCATGGACATCCTGAGTTTGAGATCAGCCATATTCTAGATTCCAAATTGCGGGGCAAGAAATTGTATTATCTCATTCATTGGAAGGGTTATCCAGTCACGGAACGTTCTTGGGAACCTGCTCATCAAGTAAATGCTCCTATATTGGTCAAGTCCTTCCACAAGACACATCCTGATAGACCTGGTCCTGTCCCCCGGAGGGGTCCTTGAGGAGGGGGTGCTGTCATGAGCGCTTCCGTTCATCGCCGTGTCGCCGCGGCTCCCGGAACTCCTCTGTGTCTCTGACGTCATGTTGCTTAGCAACATGACGCTTTCTCTCACACCCCTCTGATGACGGTTACGCTCTGCCCTTTAAATCTCGGCGGGAGATCTGAATCTGGGCCCGTTTGTTGTATCCCTGAATTGTGAGTACCATATCAGTTTTGTTCTTCTGTGTACCGACTTCTGCCTGCCTGACCAAGCCTCTTGCCTAAACCCTACTTGCTGCTATTTGGACATTGACTTCTGCCTGCCTGACCTTGCCTGTAGCTATTACCCTTTTGCTGATACTTTGATGCCGACTTCTGCTTGTCTGACCCTGTCTTTTGCCTATACCTTTTGCTGATATTTGGATGCCGACTTCTGCCTGCCTGACCTTGCTTTGGCCTTTACCTTTAAACCTATTCTTTGTTAAACAACACCTGCTTAAAAGGGACATTTACTTTTACAAGCTGCAAAAGAGAACTTTGCCTTTCTGTTTGTTATACACCTGCTTAAAAGGGACATTTACTTTTACAAGCTGCAAAAGAGAACTTTGCCTTTCTGTTTGTTATACACCTGCTTAAAAGGGACATTTACTTTTACAAGCTGCAAAAGAGAACTTTGCCTTTCTGTTTGTTATACACCTGCTTAAAAGGGACATTTACTTTTACAAGCTGCAAAAGAGAACTTTGCCTTTCTGTTTGTTATAAACCTGCTTAAAGGGACATTATACTTTTACAAGCTGCAAAAGAGAACTTTTCCTTTGTTTTACTAGCCTGCTAAAGAGGACCTTTTCCAGAAGCTTCAAGGAAGAGCATTTCCTTTTTGTTCTTTGTACTACTTAAAGGGACGTTTTATCCTTTGTGGCTTTCCTGCATTCTGGAACAATATTCATTTTGTTATCTTCTAATCTGCTTCCTGAGTGGGTCACGTTCTGGATATTTCTCAGTGTGCTAGCGTGTGCTTTCAATTCACGCTAGCAGTTGGGTTACATCCCGGATTGATTCCTGAGCGGCTGACAGCACACTCCTTGTGCACTAATAGCCCTTTTGGAACTATCTTTAATTCCAAACATTTTTGGAGGAAAGTTATCTCTCCTTTATATTTCACCTCAGAGATGAGTAACTTTTCTAACTCTTTAAAGATTAGATTTATATCTATGGTGTCATCTTCAGCTTCCAATATATGTTCTTCTTTTCCTATGTTTGTAATATTGATATTTATTGGCTGCCTTAAGCTTTGAAAGGAGCTCATAGTGTGATGTGGATATAGCGAAGGCTGCTCTGTGTGTGCTAGGATAATTAGAAACAGTAAATAAAATTATTTTAACAAATACAGTCATACTTTTTGTATTTGACTTTTCGTGATACTTAAATCTTATGCGTATTAAACATTTTCCAAAATAAATTAACATATTTATAGTTGTAAATATTTGCTCATATATTAACCAGATAGACCCGTACTTTTTAATCACAGAAGCTTTCACCACTTTATTTCACCACCTTTAGCACTGTCAATTTACTTTTGACAGTCACCCAAGCCACGGCTCTACCCCTCAGCAGACACACTGCCTGTACAATTCAATTCTCAGACAGTCCAAATTACTGATCTAGTCAAGTTTTGTATATTTTGATTTTAACCTATATCTACTTATTGTAAAATCTTGGATCCATGATTATATCTTTTTATGTACTCTAGGTATATTTTATTGTTTCTTATAATTATACTGTGTTAAATAAATGACATATTTTTAACTTAGACCCGGCCTTTGTCCTTTGGCGCTTTAATAATTCTCTCTCTGATTATCCACTTCCTTGACCGCTAGGGGTCAATTTATTAAAGCTAAGGGTCCCTCTAGCAATAGGCGCTTAGTGTCAACCCCAATTACAGAAAAAAGAGAAAAATCAGCTACAGTCCTGTAACTGACATAGAGCAGCAGCAGCCAAACATGTTTCGGGCCTGGTGTCAGCCCTTGTTCACTGGCATAACTAATGCTGGGTAAAGCCTTAATTTAAAGGTAGAGTTAATTATCAATTACATGCATCTGTTAAATTAACCCATGACTACCTAAATAGTCATGGTTAGAAAGTAAGTTATCACTGAATGTCTTTTTGTTTCTTATGTTGAATATTTTTATTTTAAAGCAAACATAAATGTGAAGTATATTTATTTAAAACTATCAGATGGCTAGATATATGTAAGAAATTTTACCCTAATTTAATCCAAAATGGATGTTGAACTCAATCTCCACTTAAAGATATTTTTTACTTTAATTCATTTTCTTTCTTTTTTTAAAAAGGAGAGAAAATGAAAGAACCAATCATTAATCTATTAGTAAAATAAATCAACATCCATTATGGAATTTAGACCAAAGGGGTGTTTTGTTTTGAGATGGAAAATCCAAAACACTTCCCTTTGGTCCAAAAGTCTCTCTCTATCGCCCCCTCTCCTGTGTCTAGGGACATGGTCAATGCCTTGTACTGTCAAGAAGGCATCATTAGAATTATGTTCCTCTCTAAAGTGCTTAGCTATTGGTGTAGTACAATCCGGGTTGCCAATATCTCTAAGATGTTGTAAGAACCTGTCACGCAGGGCACGTTTAGTGCGCCCCACGTACTGTTTTTTACATCCTTGGCATGTAAGTAAATAGATGACAAATTTGGTATTACATGAAATGCTAAAGCGTATGTCAAACTCCCTATTTGTTGTACTTGATACAAATTTGGGACCCTGTTGCATGTGTTTGCAGGTTTTACAAATATTTCCTTGACATTTCATGGAACCTATTCTTCTCTTTAACCAAGATTGGTTGGTTTGTGACGGTAACATTGATGGAGCTAATAAGCTTCCTAAGGTCTTTGCTTTACGTGCTGAAAAATTACAGCCATGTTGAACTATTTTACTTAACTTGGCATCACTTTTTAAAATTGGCAGTTACGAATAATGTCACATATTTTGTTATAATCTTTACTGTAATTTGTTGTAAAATATGGTTTGTTATTATATCTCTTATTCTGTGTTTTGCTCACACATTTAGTAGTAAGAAGATCATCTCTGTTTAATTTATCCACTCTATTCTTGGTTTCCTTTAATAGTTTTATATCATAACCTCGGGCTTCCAATCTGTGGCCGGTATTGGCTACATGTAATTGAAATTTATCCTCAGTGGTGCAATTCCTTTTAGTCCTAATCATTTGGCCATAGGGTATAAAATTAATGGTGTGCTTTGGGTGACAGGAGGAAGAGTGAAGAATGGTATTACCCGCTGAACTCTTTCTGTATAACTCTACCTCCAAAGAATGTGTGTCAATATGTGAAGTAAGTGTGATATCCAAAAAAATTAGGCAATCACTACTTTCAAACATGGTGAATTTAAGGTTTAGATTATTGCTGTTGGCGTGTTCAAGGAACAGTTGGACCGAATGACTGTCCCCATCCCACACCAAAAGCAAATCATCTATGTACCTACCAAAATAAACAATGTTCTCACGAAAGGGATTAGTATCCCCAAAGACGTGGCACAGCTCCCAAAACCCCATATACAAATTTGCATATGAGGGTGCGAATTTCGCACCCATGGCAGTGCCACGTCTCTGGAGATAGTACTTGCCCTCGAACATAAAAAAAATTGTGTGTAAGTAAATATTCAACAGCAGTGTACAAAAATTGAATTGTCAAAAATCATACGTAGTGAAATTCGTAAGGAAAAACATCAATGCATGTAATCCCATATCGTGAGGGATGGATGTGTATAATGATGTCACATCCATTGTGACCAATCTGTAATTCTCACACCAAGTTATGTGTTCGACCTGTGCGATAATATATATATATATGTCCAAGTAGATAGCTCTACAAGTTAAGCTACTTCAAATCGGATAGCTCCTGATATAGTAACAGCCCTGGGTAAGGTATGATCTGAACAGATACATCAGGGAAACCAAGAAAAAGTAAGTGTGCCGGATGAAAAGTAAGATAGTTAACTAGATATATAATACTTCATTAGTTAAAGGGACAGTCAACACCAGAATGTTTGTTGTTTAAAAAGAAAGATAATCCCTTAATTACCCATTCCCCAGTTTTGCATAAACACTGTTATAGAAATGCACTTTTTACCTTTGTGATCATCTTGTATCTATGCTTCTGCAAACTGCGTCCTCATTTCAGTTCTTTTGACAGACTTGCATTTTAGCCAATCAGTGCTCACTCCAGGGTAATTTCATGTGCATGAGCTCAATGTTATCTATATGAAACACACTAACTATTGCCCTCTTATAGTCAAAATGCATTCAAATTAGAGGCAGTCTTCAAGGTCTAAGAAATTAGCACATGAACCTCCTAGGTTTAGCTTTCAACTAAGAATACCAAGAGAACAAAGCAAAATTGGTGATAAAAGTAAATTGGAAAGTTGTTTAAAATAGCATTCCCTATTTAAATCATGAAAGTTTTTTTTGGACTTGACTGTCCCTTTAAGGATACCTTCTCATGGATATAAATAGCTAATATGATCCGCAACTACTTCAATTACAGGCAACACAATTTGTCAGCCTTAACCACATATGTAAAGGGGTAAGTTAGTTTGGCAATGTTATACAGGTATACCTCACTTTACAGTGCTTCACTTTACAGCGCTTCACTAATACAGCGCTTTGTGGAGCTGAAGTTTAACCTCCAAGGATTTTGAAACAGTGCTGTAATCTTTGTGAGATTGCGAGAAAAATGACTGGCACTATTTTGTTATGCACAGTTCACTCTGTTTACAGCATTACAGTGCAATCTGTGTCAGTGTTATAGTCTGGCACATTTTACTACAGTATTTGTCACTATTTTACAGGTACAGTATTTATTGAATACTAATTGAATACTGTGATGTGCTAGTGTTAAACTAAACATAGCACTATTGTATCACCATATTTACAAAAATTGCCATTAAAAAGAACTCCACGTCCGCACTCCCCCTTGAATGTATCGCCTGTAGGCTATATCAAAGGCGGAGCCGCTGCCTTCTTTCCAGTCTTATATAGGCTGATTTTCTTGTGACGTATGATCAGTAACGCTTGCTGATTGGTCCAATAATAGGGCATGTATGTTTATGTTGGCGTAATACTTTCTGGTGTCGGGGCTGGTTTAGGAGAGGTAAGTAGGCAATGAAAAATTTGAATATTATTTGCTATTTCAAATATTGTGTTAATGACTTTAAAAAATAATTCTTCAAAAAAATCTAAAAATATAGTAGATTTTAATTATAAATTTTTAATAACAATTTAATATTGAGATTTAAGAGATGGTTGGAGCACCTTGCAATACAATGTAATGCCGCCCTGTTAAATAAATTTTTATGTACAGCTGTAATGAGGGGAAGTGATAAAGACAGTAAAGGGGGGATAAGATTGGAAAGAAAGTGAGATGGGAATGGTAGAGTGAGTGATAGAAATAGGAGTAAGAGGGGTCGATGGGAGAGTGATTGAGAGACAGAACGTATTTGATGTATCACTACAGAATCTTTTGGCACTTCAAGAGACTGCAAGAAGAAGAAGAGGTCAGAAAAGAAAAAGTGGGGATAAAATGTTATGAAAGCGAGGGCTAAATTTGCTGATTACTTCAGACATGAAAAAATAATAAGAGTATAAGGAGTGTGGGTGAGAGAAAGAGGAAAGTAAGATAATTAGCAAAAAGAGGAATAAGTCTATGGTAGTGGGGTGACATCACTAATGAGGGTGTACTTGAAAAAACAAATAAAAAAACAAAAATAAAATTATTCTTGAGAATTAAGCTAGGCGACAGATTAGCTGCCAAGTCTAAAGTATTCCCCATAATGCCCCTGAGGTCTCAGTGGTATTCACTATACAAATGTATTCCAAAATAAGCATGTTCTACATTATTTAAAAAATGTTTGGCATGAGAGCAGTGCAAAGAAAAAAACTCAACAGAGGGCTCAAAGGAGAGCTTATGTATTTAGTATCAACTCAAAAACAGGTGCTTTGCATATTTAAAACATTGGCATTATGGACATAAAGTTGCTTTTAAGGAAAATTAGTCCAGATAGAAAAAATGGGGCGGATTCAATGATCAGTGTATGCTGCTTAATTAATTAAGTTTTAGGGGATCCGGAAACTGAAGTTAAGAAGCAGCGGTCGTAAGACTGCTGCTCCTTAAATTTTCCACCACCGCTGCTCCTTAACTTGTCCGCCACCTTTTAGGCCCCAATCAGTGGTGTGTTTTTTTTAAAGAAATTCTATACAGTGAATGGGGAAAATAGAAAGATGTAGTAAAAACCTGGCCTATTGGTGTGTCTGAGGACTGGAGCTTAAAAATAATTGGTATTAGCTATGTAGGAGTGCACTGCTCTTTATTCCAAGGAAGGAAAGGAGGAAAGGAGGAAAAGAGATTGTAAAAGTTAAAAGTGGAAAAGAAACCTTAAACCCAACCCAAGTCTGGCATACTACTATCATTTGCCAAAGATTCATAAATCCTTGGTGGACCCTCCAGGTAGGCCCATCATTTCTGGTATTGACAATTTAACATGCAATTTGTCACAGTATGTGGACCAATTTTTAAAGAAATGTGTAATCACCTTACCCTCATATATTAGGGATTCACCGGATCTTATCACAAAAATTGAAAATATAAAAAGGAGGGATAGAGAATTGATATGGCTTACTTGCGATGTGACTGCTCTATACTCCAATATTGCTCATGTATTGGGATTGGAAGCAGTCAAATATATTTTAAAACAGGATCTATATATGCCAAAAAATCACCTTGTGTTCCTTCTAAAATCTATTCTTTTTGTATTGGAACACAATTATTTTATGTCGCAAGAGGAATTTTTTTTGAAAATCAAAGGTACGGTCATGTGAACCAAGTTTTCCCCAAGCTTCGCCAATCTCTTTATGGAATATTTGAAGAGAAATACATCTATTCTTTTCAATTTTGGGCAAACTTTGTGTTCTATAGCCGTTTTATTGACAACCTTATCTTTATCTGGGAGGGGTCCAACACAGATGCCCTATCATTTGTTGAACATCTAAATTCTATTTCTATAGGTATTTCCTTTAGTTCCAAGTTGAATCCTGACAACATATAATTTTTGGATCTTGAGTTATTTTGGCACAAAAAGGGTTTAGTATCAACAAAAAACTACTTTAAAAAAGTTTATTCTAATAGTTATCTTAATTTTAAAAGTAACCACTATGCTCCATGGATCCGTAATATTCCATACAATCAATTCTATAAACTTAGAAGGAATTGTAGCAATATAAAAGGTTTTTGAAGAACAATCTGTAATTCTTATTTAAAGGTTTTTGGGAAAAGGGTATTCAAGGGATCTAATAAATAGAGGGTTTCTACAAGCCAAAAAAGAAAACTAGAAAATAATTATTTATACCACAGAAAAATAAATTAGAACACAAAAAATAAAAGAATAATGATTTCCAACTGCATTTATTACTCAATATAATAGCAACCATTAATACATAAGGACGGCCATGGATAAATATTTGTTTATTTATTGAAAGACCCGATTTTAAAAAATCTAGTTAGTATCTGTCCTGCCTGCACATTGAGGAGAGCACCAACATTGAAAAATCAACTAGCCCCCTGTAAAGTGGTTCTGAAAAAAATCTAACTGCAAGCTACGAAAGCATACTTTGGAAAACATTTTTTTTCCACAAAAAGGGTTTGTTTAAGTGTGGAAAAAAGTTGTGTGGTTTATGCAAATATATTAAGACAGGAACAAACACTTTTTCATTATATGTTACTAAAGAATCTTTTTCTATTAATTCTAGAATCACCTGTGATAGCCCATTTTTTATATACCTCTTAGAGCGCTTTATATGTTGGATTCAATATACAGGCAGGACTTCAAGACCCATAAAAAGAGGTGTAGTGAGCCCCTTCGAAACATAAAAATATACTTTCTCAAGCATAGTGTCCCTAGGCACATAGGGGCTGAATTATAAAGCTCCAAATGATCAAGCTCCGAATTATCAAGCTTCAGGCTCGCCGTAAACAGCAATTACAAAAGCAGCGGTCTAAAGACCGCTGCTCCATAACTGATCTGCATGCTCTGAGGCTGCAGGCTTCAATCCGCACTATCCTATATGATCGGGCTGATTGACACACCCTGCTAGCGGCCGATTGGTCTGCGAATCTGCAGGGGGCAGCATTGCACAAGCAGTTCACAAGAACTTAGGAGAAAAAATGGGCAAAAGGGACCATTCAAGAATACACCATTAGCACTCATGTAGACACTTGCAACACAAAGTGTGTGTATACATTATAAAACAGATTAAGTAGCAAATGGGTGGGAGAATTAGCTGGAATAATTAAAACATAACTTTTATTCAATACGCAAAAAAATAGGAGATAAAATAAAGGGATGTGCAATTAATGCTCTCTAGCATACTTCAGACGGGCCCGGACATGTACTGGCTTAAGCAGGGGAACACGTCTGGCACTGTAGGATCTGAGTCCCTGGCGGCGTAGTGTGTTACTGATGGTAGCCTTTGTTACGTTGGTCCCAGTTCTCTGCACGTCATTTGTAGATGACCAAATACTTATTTTCCACCATAATATGCAAATAAATTCTTTCCAAATCAGACAATGTGATTGTCTGGATTTGAATCCACATTTTGTCTCTCATAGTTGAGGTATACCTATGATGAAAATTACAGGCCTCTCTCATCTTCTTAAGTGGGAGAACTTGCACAATTGGTGGCTGACTAAATACTTTTTTGCCCCACTGTATACCCACAATTTCTAGAAAAAAGATGATATTGTCGTTATACTTATACTCGTACAATTTGTTCTACTATAATTCTTCAATGGTGTGGTGCATTATATTAAAATAAGTGAAGTGAAAAGTGTAGAGTGTTTTCCTGAATATCATAGGAAATATATCTAATGTGACAAGACACCAAACTAAAATAAATTTGGACATCTGATTGAAGTATTCCATTATGATACCTAAGATCATCTATTTAAACTGAGAGATGATTTTGTATTTTGTGAGTCACGTTAATTTTCGTGAGTGTTGGTGATCTGTAAATATGTGATTAGACACAAATATTACCAATGGTGATTCCTGTGACAGGAAAGGTGAAAGAGGAGAGAAAAATGGGACATAATTGGTGAAAATAATAAATGAGGTGACTGGGTGTGTAAATATAATAAATGCAGACCATTACCATAGAAGAAAGCTAAATAAGCTCTAATCACATATTTACAGATCACCAACACTCACGAAAAATAATGTGACTCACAAAATACAAAATCATCTCTCAGTTTATATAGATGATCTTAGGTATTATAATGGAATACTTTAATCAGATGTCCAAATTTATTTTAGTTTGGTGTCTTGTCACATTAGATATATTTCCTATGATATTCAGGAAAACACTCTACACTTTTCACTTCACTTATTTTAATATAATGCACCACACCATTGAAGAATTATAATAAAACAAATTGTATGAGTATAATTATAACGCCAATATCATCTTTTTTTCTAGAAATTGTGGGTATATATACAGTATAATATATATATCACCCAATGAGGATAAGATCGAAAGAACAAGAGCTGTTACCTAAGCACTTGCTTGCATCCAAGACCGCAATACTCGTCAAGTCAATGACGTCACATAAGGGGCGGATATCAAGCTTCAGACACGCAATAAAAAGCCGTCTGTAGTGCGACGCACGCACACCCCCTTTGAGAAAGTCGTGAGAACGGCGAAACATGTTAGGGAAATGGTGAGGAGTCAGGGAGCTCCTGTGTTTGTTAGCTAACTAAACCTGGGATTTTGTTGTTACCTTTACTTATCGATCCTTCTTATACCGCTATAGCAACCTTCAATTTATTTCCCCTTTGCACACAGAATATTTAATGTGTATGTTATACAGATTATTTGGAGGCTGCTAATAGGAATGATTGATTAATATACATTTGCATACCACAGTTAGCAATTTATTAGGTAATCTTGTACATTAGAGCGCAATACTACCTAACTCTCAATAGAAACACAGTGTTACGGTAAAAGCTGAAAATTGATTGTATCACAAATTTACAGGTGATGCAGACGCAAGACATCAGTAACTCTGGGTGTATCTCAGCTACATATATCGCTACAAATTAACTTAGAGAAATATATATGAGATACTGGCAGTGTTACCTAAACTAAACAAAACAATTATGGCTTACTTCCTTTTAACACTGAATCATACTAAAACTGGCACAAATACCATTTGAATACCAGGTATTTGTTTTCACACGTTATATGTGATATAGCAAGCCATTTGTATTAAGACAACACAATACTTTTAGCACAATTGTAGTTACTCTATGGACATTGTTTTGCAAATCTAATGGACACAAAGCAGTTTTGATATCACATACTCAACTGTAACATGTAAATAAATGTCTAACGAACCAATGTTCTCATAATTATCGCAGATAAATTCAAACCAGATTATTTTGCAACCTTTTGTAAACCAACTACTTTTGATTAACTGGTCAGGTTATCATACTAAATTGAGATGATATATTAATTAACCTCTCGGTTATACAAAACATTACTCTTAACTTTGTGCTGTCTGGGATTGTGGAGTAAGAATACCTAAGTACGCACCAATCACACTGACTGTCAAGTAAATTATGGTATTTGTACTTTAGGTACTATTGTGCTAAACTTGATTAACATATCTGTTGCTAACAAGACATTTTGGGTAATACACAGACAGTATTCGACACATGTATCAAATTTTCTATTTCTATATGTTGAACATATCCCCTGCAAACTAACTATTTAAGGGTATTACTCATAATCTAGGTAACATAGTTACCAACCTTTTCAGGGATTTATTATCCATTGCAATTCATACTGCAAATACCCAAGTATGCACATCAACTAATGGCAATTATACTCAGTTATTTATTGTGATATAGTAGACCTTCTATATCACCCCCCAGGTAGCTATTGTTTTTAATTGCACATCCCTTTATTTTATCTCCTGTTTTTTTGCGTATTGAATAAAAGTTATGTTTTAATTATTCCAGCGAATTCTCCCACCCATTTGGTACTTAATCTTTTCATAATGTATAAACACACTTTGTGTTGCAAGTGTCTACATGAGTGCTAATGGTGTATTCTTGAATGGAAGTAATAATACGCCAGGCACATGGCTAATTTAAATAAATTAATATAGTGTTAGCTGATTGGACTCCTTAAATTGTCAATAACTAGGTATCTTGTTCCGTTGCGTTCTCTTATTGGCACAATAGTTCTGATGTCATTGGTTACATTCGGAGTATTTGTGTTCACTGCCCATGTTTTAACTTATCTAATTAAAGCATTGCTTTTTAAGTTTTCTATAGTGCCTCCCAAGTGCAGCTTTTTTGCTTCTTGTGGATTTTACGGCTATCGCTTAGCCGTGCCTTGCTTGCACCTCTTGGGGCTCTGTGTGATTTCTCCTCGAGTTCCGGTGGTGTCCGGCTCTCTCCTATTCACGCAGGGACCTGCAGCGGCCTGGTTGTATATATCAGTTAGATTCACGCCTACCTGTTTGTTTTATTGTAACGACAAGAGGAGAGTACCAGCTTATCATAGCATTGTGTGTGACTTCAGGCATGTGCAGTTGTGTTGAGTACACACCAACTTCAAGTGTTTTTAAGGAGGTGTAGTGCATATGTTTGCTATCACCTGAGGAAACAGTCTGTTCACTGAGAAACACATTTTGAGTTCTATAAGTATAATTAAACACTTTTGTTTTTAAACCTGTATCTGTGGTTTGAACTTACAAATCAGCCTAAGTAGTGTCTTGCTATTATTAAGGCTTTGTTTTTTTGATGTGTGCTGCTGCCTGGCCTCTGAAAAGTGCTCCCAACCTCTGTCCCTGAAGCGCACAGCAAGTTTATTTAACCCCTTTAACCCCTTTGCTCTTACCAGTGGAGGCTCCTCCATATGTGCACAACCGCACGTGCCCCCTGGAGAAAATGTGCCTCCCTGGAGAAAAAAGAAAAAAGAAAGAAATTATTAATTTTTTGGCTGAATAAATATAATTTTTCCAATAGCCCCCCTATTGGAAAACATATATTTATTTAGCCAAAATTTTTTCCTGTCTACTGCACAGTTTAATAAAATAAAAAAAAAATCCCTTTTAAATATCTCTATACCTCTCTACCGCACGTGCAGTAAGAGAGGTATAGCCTGCCTCAGCCCTTAGCAGATTTTTTCAATGTGCCTGCTGCTCCGCCCATAACTGAGCCTATACCTTTCCGAATCGCACAATCTTCAGTGTGCGATTTGGCTCATTGCTATGGGCGGGCAGCAGGGGGAGCACTTTTTTAATGCTTCCTTTTTTGTGTTAGCTGCAACGCTCCTGCCCTACCCTCTCAGGCACACTCCGATCCTGCTCTGGAACATCCTCCGGGTCTCACACCAGCAGTGGCTCTCTCACATCCGGGATCTCTGCCCCACAACTCGGCTTCGGTTCATGGCTAACTACATTCACGTACCGCCGGGCTTGCCAGATGTGCCCAAGCTAGACCTCACTGTACTGGAGACCGGATACCGGGAGGGTGCCATGCGGCTGCTGCAGGAGATCCGGCCCGAGTGGAAGGCGGAGGAGGTGACTACTAAGGTAGGTTATTACCGTCCAGTATGGCATGCTAAGGATGAATGGGGTTTTTTTTTAGCTACCATGGCAGTTAGGGACTCCCTTGTGACTCAGTCTTACTGAGCAGTGTGTGTCTGTGTGCTACAGTAGCTCTGAGTGTCACGGGCAATTCATTTTATAACTTAGAGAAAGCTGTCAGCTTCAAAGCTGCAAAAGGCAAATTAGCTGTTAATGCCGTTGTATATAACTTCCTGCTTGGACGGTTTGAAGGAATGCAAGCAAGAGCTGTTATCCCTTAGGAGCTACAAAAAAGGTGACATACTCTTTACTGCAGTGATTGTTTGTAAAAACTTTTTTTAGCAGTCTGTGTGCTTCAACTAAGCTGGAGGGCTGTGTTAACCTCTTAACTGCTGACATAGCAGCCATGATGCAGACTTACCCAGCTTATTTAGTCTTACAGCCTGCTATGAAAAATTTGTATTCATCCCAATGCACTTCTGATTATTCCATATATATCTATCTCTAAAGCTTTATGGTGTAAATGTATAGTCTACATTGGAGTATTTATCCCTGGTAAATGTAAATATATATATATATATATATATATATATATAACAGTACAAAACAGGGATGCAAGTATGCAACTCTATGTGCAAGATAAAAATAAAGCATAATAAACACCTTTAAAGACAGAAATATCATCAGGCACTAAAAGTATTAACGGACAGCAAAAATTTTTCTTCTGCATACAAAAATGTACTATGTCTCTACAAAGACCATATAGAACAAACCTTAATGATATATAATGCCTTTATAATTGTACCACATCTAATCTTCCTATCATTATCTCATAAATTTGTACGTAATTTTTTTAAATATATATATATAAACTATTTTACATAACTGGTCCGTGAACCCCCATTTGAATAACCCACAAGCCGCCACTGGCTCTTACTATACAAATGTACAAGCTGCTCATCAATTATAATTTAAATGTAAAGTAATGTGTTTGAGTGCTATTTTTAACACCTAAAATAAGTATAGGCTTAGGAAACTGTATTCATTTTTGTAATGAATCAAAACCTATATATATATTTCTCACTCAGAGAAAAACAGACATTTAAATAATATTAGGTCTTCAATCATTCCCCAAATTGCTAGATTATATATGGGTAATTTTCTTTAATTTTAAATATACTTATGTACTAATGCTGGGTAGTTATAGTACTACATTTATATGAAATTTGATGTACCCTTTATATATATTATACTCTTATACTTATGCTGGGTAGTTATAGTACTATATATATATATATATATATATATATATATATATATATATATATATATATATATATATATATATATATATATATATATATATATATATATGTGAGATTTGATTGCCTTTATTCTCCTATTCTCCTCTTACATCTCTCTCTACTCACTCCCTACTCTTCCCCCTCTCTCTTTTACTCTATCTACTATAATCCCTCTGTCTCTCTCCCATGCTATCCCTTTTCTCTCCTATCTCGTTTCCTCTCCTTTTTATTTAATCTATTTATACTATATCTCTATTCTTTCATCTCTCTTATCTGTTTCTCACTGTTCCATCTCTCTTGTCTCTGTAATTTCTCTTTTTTCCCTTATGTTCTCCCTCTCTCCCTCCATTTCTCTCCCCACAATCTCTCTATCGCTTCATTATCTCCTTCCTTTCTTTCCTTTCTTACACCCCTTTGTCCACCACTTTTTTACTTCTCTCTCTCCACTCTTTTTCCCTCTCGTTTCCCCTTTCTCTTCTCTCTGTCCTCTCTTTGTGTTTTCCCCCTTCAATATCTCTCTACTTTATTTTATGTATCTCTTTTCACACTATCCCTTCTTTCTCTTCTCTCCCCCCCTCTTCCTCCCACTTCTCTCTCTCCCTCCACTCTGTCCATTTTCAACTCTTTCTCCACTCTCTCTCTTCACTATCCCTTCCCTTGTCTGTCTCTTCTCTCTCTTTTTCCTCCCGCATTTAAAAAAAAAAAATTGTCAGCCTCCTCATGGGCAGTTTTGTCAGTCAGTAAGTGAGGGACAGCATGAATCATGCAGGAAAAGCAGCCGATCATTTTAGTAAAAGCCCCCTTTATTAGTGGCTCTATTAGTGATTGGCATTCTATTTGAATACTTTCTGCATTCAGAGAAAAACAGGCATTTCAATTTAAATATTTGTTCTTCAACCATGCCCCTAATTGCTGCTCTTTCTCTCTCTCTCTCTCTCTCTATATATATATATATATATATATATATATATATAATATGGTCTTGACAGATTATAAGGCTGGTCTACAATTTTTTCCAGGGCTGCTTTTTATTCTCATTCCAGCCCTGGTGAGCGCTCTGTCAGCTTGTGGCTCACCCATGTGCAGAGTCATTGAAGGCATTGAAGGAGCAGCAATGTTCTACTGGGAGCTAGCTAAACATGTTGGTGAGCCAATAACAAGAGGCATATATTTGCATCCGCCAATCTTCAGCTAAACCCAAGTAGTTCATTGCTGCTCCTGAACACATCTAGGTATGGTTTTCAACAAATGATAGCATATGAATTAGGCAAATTAGATAATAGAAGTAAAATGTAATGGTATTTAAAATGTTATGTTCTATCTGAATCATTAAAGTTTAATTTTAACTTTTTGGAGTGGGAGGGGCACAGGAGGTGGAAGGGGTATTATGATAGAGGAGGGGCAGAGGAGTTATGTAGGTGAAGCAAAAAAAAAGGGTGGGGGGCCCTGCCACACTTTTGCCCAGGGCCCTAGTTGGTCTCAGTCCGCCCCGTGTGGGACCGAGGAGTAGTCAGGGCCTACCCACACACAGCAGCTTATTAGTCAGTGTTAGGACAATGCTGGTATTGTTCAAGGATGCTGTGCAGAATGTTGCCATTGTAACGTCATCTAACGGATAACAAGCAGATACTCTAAATTTTATATGTTTAACCTTTGTGCTGCAAAATGGACCAACAACATACAGAGGTACTCCTGAAAAAGTGGTTATGAGGGGTGGGGGCGGGGGACTGAAATCCCCATCTGGACTGGAAATGAATCTCTATATTGTTAAAATTAATTATATGAAAATGTGTTTTTCTAAAAAAAATATTGCACTGAAGATGCAGCAGATCTGTAACACAAGGAATATGCCATTTGTAACTGTGCATGATTGTAGGTATATGCTGTGTTTTCTATGAGCAATTTGTGTATACATGTGAATGTGCAGTTGTGTAAGTATATTTAAATATGCTGCACCAACATCTGCTCTGTTCAGATTTATTCATGTGCATTTTTTGTGTCAGTGATTATATGTTTGTGACTGAGTCAATGTATGATACATTTTTTTGTGTGTGTAGAATAATTGTGATCATTTTTTAGTGTGTACATCTCTATATTTTGCATACTTATTTAAAATCTACAGTAGTTTACATTTATTCCTGGGCTTAACAGTTAGTTGTGCCAGCCCCTTCCATTGTGCAGTACACTTAAATCTAGTGCATGTGAGAAAAAGAGACAGAGAAATCACATTGATATTTACAGTGCAGGTCAGCCTCAGGACTAATGATAGGACATATAAAAGGGTTATATTACTGTACAGTGAGAGATCTAACTGACTAGTTGCTCATAGATTGTTGAATAGGATTTAGTTTGGTACTGATGGCTTTTTGTTCTCTGCTAAGATCATCCAAGACTTTTAGTATCAGCAACTGAAACTTCTGCAGACATGGGCCCATATTTATCAAGGTCTGGTGGACCTGAGCCGACAGTGCGGATCAGGTCCGCCAGACCTCGCTGAATACGGCAAGCAATACGCTTGCCGTATTCAGCATTGCACCAGCAGCTCACAAGCAGGGGGGTGTCAATCAACCCAATCGTACTCGATCGGGTTGATTTCCGGCGATGTCTGTCCACCTGCTCAGAGCAGGCGGACAGGTTATGGAGCAGCGGTCTTTCTGACCGCTGCTTCGTAAATGCTGTTTCTGGCGAGTCTGAAGACTCGCCAGAAACAGGGGCCATCAAGCTCCATACGGAGCTTGTTAAATAGAGCCCTTAAGGTGCTGGCAAAACCCTCAGTGCAATATTCCTACCGGTAAATTGTGCAGACAGAAATTTCAGTTTAGACTCCATTTAGGTATATAATGCAGGTCATTTGCAGTACAAGCAACACAGTGTAGATAAATGGTGCAGATGGGATTTTAAGTAAAGTTTATATTTAGGTATATTTTGCTATGTTATTCTCTCTTAGTATAATCTGCTAAAAGCATGTGGCACAGGTATAGCTGTCAGAGCAAGTAGCACTAATAATCAACATTGGGTTTATTGTTCACACCCAGCTTTCATAGCAACCACATTTGGGCATAGATTGAAGATGGTGACAGGGGCGGCTGGCTTGCTGGCAGTTTGAAGTTGTTTCATCATTGGTAAGAAGCTGCAGAGCTAAGAATAGTGCCATTCCCCAGAATACTGAAGTGTAAAATATACATACATGACAGCCTGATACCAGTTGCTACTACTGCATTTAAGGCTGAGCTTACATTATATCGGTATGGCAGAATTTTCTCAGTCAATTCCATTGTCAGAAAATAATATGCTGCTACATACCTCTTTGCAGATTAACCTGCCCGCTGTCCCCTGATCTGAAGTTTACCTCACTCCTCAGATGGCCGAGAACAGCAATATGATCTTAACTACGCCGGCTAAAATCATACAAAAAACTCAGGTAGATTCTTCTTCAAATTCTACCAGAGAAGGAACAACACACTCCGGTGCTGTTATAAAATAACAAACTTTTGATTGAAGGTATAAAACTAAGTATAATCACCACAGTCCTCTCACACATCCTATCTATTAGTTGGGTGCAAGAGAATGACTGGGTGTGACGTAGAGGGGAGGAGCTATATAGCAGCTCTGCTGGGTGAATCCTCTTGCACTTCCTGTTGGGGAGGAGTTAATATCCCAGAAGTAATGATGACCCGTGGACTGACCACACTTAACAGGAGAAATAGAAGCTTTTCCAATTTCCCCTCCTAGTAGTACACACTCCTTAACACAATTTGGAGATTGTGGTGTTTATTCAGCTGTCATGCTTAGAAAAGCTGTGACATAATTACCTCTGACAAGATAGGCTTTGATTTACAATTTTGCATAATATTACAAATTTGCTGGGTATTAAAAATAATGCTAGCTATGCCACATCATTTATGGCCGGGGCGGGGGCATTATTTTATTGCAGGGGGGCTGGGGGAATCATTTATTGCTGGGGGCATAACTTATTGCTGGGGGGCTGGGGGCATAACATATTATGGGGGGCTGGGGACATAATTTATTGCAGGGGGGCTCGGGCATCATATATGGCTGGGGGTATCATTTTATTGCAGGGGGTCTGGCGAAATCATGTATTGCAGGGGGATGGTGTCATCATCATGCAGGGAGCTGGGGGGTATAATTTATTACAGGGAGCTGGGGGCATCATTTATTGCAGGGGGGATGGGGACATATACTGTGCATATGTAAACATGTACATGTATTGTGTGTGCAGACCTTTTGTAATGAAGTGCTTACGTGCTGATATATACTGGGCATATATAAACATATATTGGACTGGTTAATGATTTTAAAATATTATATTAGCCTAAAGCCTTTTATCTGATGAATTAGAAAGCAGTGGTCTTATCAATAAAAACAAGTATTTGACTGTGTGACAAGCAGTTTAGAAATGGTTTGGCCTTAGGCAAATATATTTTTAAATCATTAACCATTCCATTTCTAAACTGCAGCCACAGGCTTGTATTTATTTATAAGACCATTGCTTCCCTAGTTCAGCAGATACAAGACTTTAAGCTAATATAATATTTTAAAATCATTAATCAGTACATTTCTAAACTGCTTGTCACTCTCAATAACAAAATAATTTAATTGACATTGCAACTTTACAATTTACATCCATTGACAAAATGTTCACAGTCTTTTTATATGTACACTTTTGTGTCACTAGCTTCTACTGAGCATGTGTAAGAACTGACATCATATACGTATATGCACTCTTTTGTGATTGAGTGATGGCTGTCACATGATAGAAGGGGAGTTGAAATAGACATAACTTTAAAACTTGTCAGAAATAAATCTATTACTCAGTTGAAGTTTAGACCAAGTGCTATTGCATTGTGTTATTGTCGTTCATTTGTTGGTTATTATGGTGGAGTCTTGCACCCAGGCCCTGTGGTTTCTAGTTACGCCTCTGAGTAGCAGAGCAGTATAAACAGAGCGGTATTGAGACCCGACAGCGCGCACGTAGTGCCAAGTGTGTGTGTGGGGGGGGGGTTTCTCAGTAAGTCAAGTGTATAGTGATATTAATAATGAAGTGTCAGTGATAGATAATTTTGGCAAACCTGCAGTATAGGATGGTTTGGAGCCAACATGGTGCTATTACAGTATTGTAAGGTATTTTCCATGTGTTCTGATTCACCATAACATTGATATTGAAGATCTCCTAGCTTTTGAAATAAAAAACAACTTTGAGTAGCCTGTTTTCAGTGTGGTTATATCAGCCATTAAATGCATCTTAGTTGTTTATCATAAAATATGATTTGACTGTCTTCCTTGGCCGCTGACTCCTATTGTGTGGTGCATGTTACATGAGGCTAATAAAAGCTCAATAACAAAGCTTGGCATACCATCATGTGTCAAAATACCTCAAGTTATGGATTTAAAATACCACACAACTGTAATGTGTAGCTAACCAGCTTGCCTTACTTACAGTAAGTACCTGCAACTAAGCTTAAGCAGTTGACAACATTTTAGTTGCTTCCCATTTCTATACATTTTTGCTCTGGGTTTCATGGTATTAACATCTGTAAGATTATGTGAATATTGGACATCAATGGCTAATGTCTGCAGCAAAGAATGTAACTTTTATTGTAACTTGGTGTCACTAAGGTACTTTTTGTCTAAATGTAATGCCAGATTTGTTTTTAGTTGCATATAAAATGCACACTTATGAGAAGGCATGCCAATGTTCACTACCTAACTGTTTTCTATAATGGCTGTGGCTATGAATCAAACCTAATTACAATAGGTAGATGCTGTGCCTTGGTATTCTAAATAAACCATTAACATTTTAAAAAATTAAATAAAATTAAAAAAAAAATTCCATCACCTGTGTGGGAAGTGTGTGTGTGTGTAGTGTGTGTGTGTTGTCTGTGTCGTGTTTGTGTGTGGGCTATTAACTAAATGTATGTCAGATTCACCACACTTACAGAGGTTTTTTTTTGCTGCTGTGTGTGTGGTGTGGGGTGTGTGTGTGGTGTGTGTGTGTGTGTGTTTGAGCTGTGTGTGTGTGTGTGGGCTGTGTCTGGGTGTGGGTGAGCTGTGTCTGGGTGTTGTGGGCTGTGTCTGTGTCAGGGTGCCAGGAATCAGACTGAGATGAGAAGTGCAAAAATAATCACACCTTTATTAATAGCAAAAAATAATAAAAAGTCCACAAGTCAAATAACAAGTCAGGAATCAAAATCAGAGTCAGACGAGCCGAGTCAGGAGCCAAAGCGATTAGTCATACGAGCTGGAATCAGGAACAAGGAGAACAGCAGAGTCAGGAACAAGCCAGGGATCAGGAACCAGGAGGCACGTCAGACAGCCAGGTAATACACAGGAGCTCTCACAAACAGGTCTGAGACAACAAAAGGGCAAAGCATACTGAACAGAGGCCCTTTAAATAATAAGTGATGACATCACAATTCTGAGACTGCATCCTGTCTCACATGGATGATGTACACCAGTCTGGCCATAAAAGGAAGAGCAGGAAATGAGCAGCATCACACAGTATGCACCAGAGTCAGCAAGAGAGGTGAGTAAAATGGCTGCCAGCAGCACATGGCAAACAAAACAGGGAAAAAATCCTGACAGTCTGTGTGTGTCTGTGTGTGGGCTGTGTCTTGTGCACTCTCATGTTATTTCCCTATTCAGTTTAAGGAAGTTTACTATAAAATCGTATGAGAGTTAAGTCAAATCTCATGAGATCACAGTAAAAGACCTTAGCACTGTTGATGCTGATTGGCTGCAATTCATTTCTTCATTTTTTATTTTATTTTTACCTGCTGCTGGGCAGCAGCTGAATTATAACTTTTTACACAGAACTTACTCTGATGAACTGAGGAAGTTGTGAGGTAAAATATCTTCCTTTTTTACATAGAAGTGCTCAGGTGATATTTTCCTGTCAGCTTTTTACAGTTATACTGGATCAGTTTCAAGTGATTTAGCATATGAGTATTATGTCCCTTTAAGTATTTTTTGTTTTGGGTAGAGGCCACAGCGCTGCCATTCTGCCTAGGGACCTGCACTTGCTAGGGTCAGCCCTGGCATCTCTGTAATGTTCTTGTTATTATAAGAAAACACATAAACATAAGGCCCAGTTCAACTCAACTGTCCCTAATTGTCAGCATAATTCTTCATTAATACATAAACGGTTGTTCCAATAGTACAAATGGTATATTGTTATAGTGCTCCACATTAGTGTATTTGTATGTTTTTTTTTAATTATTAAAATATTGTACATTACCTGAAATTATTTTTCGCCCATTTTTTCATTTTAAAAACTGTGGGGCGGAGATGGGGCGTGGTTGGAAGTGGAGATGGGGCCAAGTTGGAGGCGGAGATGGTGCGGAGTTGGAGGCGGATGCGGGGTGGAGGTGGAGATGGGGTGGGTTGGAAGTGGGGAGAAAGGGGGCCCCATTTTGTCATCCTGCCTTGGGCCCCCACAATGGCTAGGGCCGGCCCTGTGCTTAATGTTAATATAGTCCATACTGAGTAGTCACAACATTGCTGGAGTTTATGTAAAATACTGTCCTTTTTTTAAGCCAAAGCTGTTAGGATAAAATAATGCCAGCTCATTTATTGAAAACTCATTATTGCAAATGGGTATTTAGGGTTCTTTCAAACAAAAGTCTATGTTTCAGTCAGTTTTAAGTGATCAATGTCTCCTACACAATCTAACCAAATCATAAAAATGATTCATAGAAGAAAGCTTTTAACTTTTTAGTGTCAGCATGCACATAATTAAAGGGAGGTAATGTCCAATATTGTAAACATTTGCTGGCCTATTAAGTGCAGTGAATCACTTTAGGAAACTGTAGAAACAATTAATTTGTGAATATAATGTACGTTAGCAAATAATTTTTATATATAACCCTGGGGAAGGGTCTTAGAGGGTATAAATGTTTGCATATCACAGATGCTGGTGCACTCTCACTAACAGGTGTCCTGGTGCCAGTGTGCTGAATGCGACTTGAGGTATAGATAATAGAAGACAACACTCACTCGTCTTAGAGAATAGCAATAGTAGCTTTTATTTACGTGACGTTTCGGGGACAGCTCCCTTTTATCCGACTAACAATGAAATGTGATATGCAAACTTTATACCCTCTAAGACTCTCCCCTAGTGAACAGAAAATGCACCAAAATGGTTGTCAAGGCAACCAGCAACTGTAACACCAAAAATAAATAAAAATACAGATACAAGTACACTAATACTTAATACAAAGTAGACAATACCAGTGTGAATAGACAACACAGTAATTATGTGAGCAAAACATAATATTCAAGTACATACATATAAAACAAATGGGCTGCAGACACTGTGTGAAATATATCTTATACAGCAACTATGTACCAGCTCACTGGAGTATTAGATCATTAAATAACAGTGCAAATCATGTATCAAATACAAGCGTTATTAGGCAAGGCATAAGGAGTGATGTACTAAAATACTAGTAGACATTAGTTAAACATAACTGGGGGCCCCTACTGTGATACTACTGCAGTCAATGTGGTACGATAATGTTATACTGCACAAATAAGAACGCGTAGTTAAGATATTCCCAGTTCAAATCTAATCACATACCAGAGCGCTTCATGCAATTGCAACATGCACAGCTCATACCTGTATCCCTTGTAGCACAGATAACATAGCCGTGTGCAAATGCTGTTAGTCATGTCACCCCGAAGTACCTAGAGCACCTGCATGGGAATGATAAAAATATCAGACATGGTAGTGTCAGTCACAGTGCGCAGGGTCTGATAGGCGGGAGGGGGCGCGCCTCTATAGTCAAGTATATCAAGGAGGTACAAGAGGGCATTGAAATAAATTTCAGTCTCCAAGTAATGTGCTACCGCATTAATGGGCAGAGATGTAAAGTATAGGCTACACGAAACATTACAATCAGCGTTAAGGAGCCAAGGGGCAAGTCCACAAACATCTAGTATAGTTTATATATAATGGCAAGACTGGTAACATAAATAAACGGACCTGGATAAGAGATATATATATGCCAGTTGTCTAAGCAATACAGACATGGAAAAATATGATTTTTTAAATTTTGAATATCTTAACTACTCGTTCTTATTTGTGCTGTATAACATTATCGGATCACATTGACTGCAGTAGTTTCACAGTAGGGGCCCCCAGTTATGTTTAACTAATGTGCACTAGTATTTTAGTACATCACTCTTTATGCCTTGCCTAATAACGCTTGTATTTGCTACATAATTTGCACTGGGATTTAATGATCTAATACTCCAGTGAGCTGGTACATAGTTGCCATATAAGACATATTTCACACAGTGCCTGCAGCCCATTTGTCTTATATGTATGTACTTATTTATTATGTTTTGCTCACATATTTACTGTGTTGTCTTCTCACACTGCGATTGTCTACTTTGTATTAAGTATTAGTGTACTTGTATCTGTATTTGTATTTATTTTTGGTGTTACAGCTGCTGGTTGCCTTGACAACCATTTTGGCGCATTTTCTGTTCACTGGGGGAGGGTCTTAGATGGTATAAATGTTTGCATATCACATTTCATTGTTGGTCTGATGAAGGGGAGCTGTCCCCGAAACGGCAAGTGAATAAAAGCTACTATTGCTATTCTCTAAGACCAGTGATTGCTATCTTCTATTATATATATACTAGTCCTAAAGCCCGTTCACACAGGCCATTTTTTGCAGTACAGCGGTCCAACCCCTTGCGCTCTCTCCCTCTCCCTCTCTTTTGCTCTCTCTATCTCCCCCCTCTCTTTTGCTCTCTCTCTCTCCCCCTCTCTATTGAGCTCTCTCCCCCTCTCTTTTGAGCTCTCTCTCCCCCCTCTCTTTTGTGCTCTGTCTCTCCCCACTCTCTTTTGCACTCTCTCTCCCCCTCTCTTTTGAGCTACCTCCCCCTCTCTTTTACACTCTTTCTCTCCCCCTCTCTTTTGCGCTCTCTCTCACCTCTCTTTTGCGCTCTCTCTCTCCCCCTTTCTTTTGCGCTCTCTCTCTCCCCCATCTCTTTTGCGCTCTCTCCCCCTCTCTCCCCTCTCTTTTGCGCTCTCTCTCCCCCACTCTTTTGTGCTCTCTCCCCCTCTATTTTGTGCTGTCTCTCTCCCCTCTCTCTTTTGCGCTCTCTCTCTCCCCCATCTCTTTTGCGTTCTCTCCCCCCTATCTTCCCTCTCTTTTGCGCTCTCTCTCCCCTCTCTCTTTTGCGCTTTCTCTCTCCCCCTCTATTTTGTGCTCTCTCTCCTCTCTTTTGCACTCTCTTCTCCCCCCTCTCTTTTGCACTCTCTCTCCCCCCTTTCTTTTGTGCTCTCGTACTCCCCCTCTCTTTTGCACTCTCTCTCCCCTCTCTTTTGTGCTCTCCCCCCCCTCTTTTGTGCTCTTTCTCCCCCTATCTTTTGCACTCGCTTTCTCCCCCCTCTTTTGCACTCTCTCTCCCCCCTCTCTTTTGCCCTCTCTCACCCCCCTCTCTTTTGCACTCTTCCCCCCTCTCTTTTGCACTCTCTCTCCCCCCTCTCTTTTGCGCTCTCTCCAACCTATCTTTTGCGCTCTCTCTCCCCCCTCTCTTTTGCACTCTTCTCCCACTCTCTTTTGCACTCTTCCACCCCTCTCTTTTGCGCTCTCTTTCTCTCCCTCTTTTGGGCTCTCTCTCCCGCCCTCTCTTTTGCTCTCTCTCTCCCCCCCTCTCTTTTGCGCTCTCTCTCCCCCCCTCTCTTTTGCGCTATCTCCCCCTCTCTTTTGCGCTCTCTCTCTCCCCCCTCTCTTTTGCGCTCTCTCCCTTCTCTTTTGCGCTCTCTCCCCCCTCTCTTTTGTGCTCTCTCTCTCCCCCCTCTTTTGCTCTCTCTCCCCCATCTTTTGCTCTCTAACTCTCCCCCTCTCTTTTGTGCTCTCTCTCACCCTCTCTTTTGTGCTCTCTCCTCCCCTCTCTTTTGCACTCTCTCTTTTGCTCTCTCTCCACCCTCTCTCTCTCTCTCCCCCCTCTCTCTCCCCCTCTCTCCCCCCCTCTCTCTCCCTCTCCCTCTCTCTCCCCCCTCTCTCTCCCCCTCCCTCTCCCTCTCTCTCCCCCCTCTCTCTCCCCCCCTTCTCTCTCTCTCTCTTCCCCTCTCTCTTTCCCTCCTCTCTATCCCCCTCTCTCTATCTCTCTCCCCTCTCTATCTCTCTCTCCCCTCTATCGCGCGACTGCGTCTGGCCATGCCCCCTTCATGCCAGGCCATGCCCCCTTCATGGCCATTCACACCAGGCCACGCCCCCTTCACGTTGGTCATGCCCCGGCCACGCCCGGCCACACCCACTTCTGCCACAGATCAGCTAGGGACTCAAAAGCCAGGTGTGTTTGCCCTCATGCTGTCTCTACTGCGCATGACAGCTTCGGACAAACACACTTGGCCTTTTATATTTTAGGATATATATATATATATATATATATATATATATATATATTATCAAGTGGAATATAGTACAGAAACAAAAGCATTAGAGTGATTTGATGTTATACATTTTTTTTTGGTTTTCTAATTTACATTAGATACAGCTGGGCAACACACTTCAAAAATGTAAAATTTTGATAATTTGAATATTGTTATTAAAATGATGATTAAATAGAATGGAATTGCATAATTGACAAGTTTATAATAAAAACACAATGCCTGTCCTCTGTATCATGTGACAGCTATCAGTCAATTGCATACTAGTATAAGTATACACTGTGAACTTGTGCACATTCTCAGTAGGAGCTGGTTCATCAGAACGTGTGCATATAAAAAGATTATGCAAAATTTGATAATGAAAGTAAATTCGAAAGTCTTTTAAAAATTAATAATGTTTCTGAATCGTGAAAATGTAATTTTGACTTTAGTGTCTCTTTAAATAAGGGAAAGGGAAAAAAAAAAAGAGGCGCCAAAATGTCCTAGAACCCTCACAACAGGTAATAATGTGATATAGAACAAATGGCTACTCACAAACGTGATGCACCCAGTGGTGCTATTGAGTCAGTCTGGAACTTCTCAGTAGTCCAGCTCACTGAATAAAGGTTAGCAGCTGCACAGACCAAGATGCTTCCAGATCACTCCCACACAATTACTGTATAGAGATAAAAAGGAACCACCATAGCCCAGCTTAAATAAGCAGAATGTAATATTCAAGGTCCCACTTACAGCATAGGAAGCACCTCCAGGTACAATACAGAAAGGCTGTTCTCCAGTGCCAAACCGGCTTCACTCTAAAAGACAGGATATAGAAAAAAACAAGGTCCAAAAAGCAGCAAGTGTATATAGTAAAAACAATTTATTGTTAAAAAGCAATTTGTTCCTCACTACAAGGGACAGTTTCCTCAGGCTATTCTAAAACATAAATAACAATACACTTGCAATATACCCAGCCATGTCTGCTCTGATTGGTGCTATGTAAATTGGCAACACCTGAATACTCATAATTCAGAGCAACCTAGATACCATTGTGACAGTACTGACTAAAACCCACATATGTGTGTAATCTTTGGTAATAAACAACACCTGAATGTTCAAAGTTCAGAGCAAACGGGCTACCATAGTGACAATAGTAGCTAGATATTAAATCATAAGAGAGTTGATAAATTGTGACATACATCATCATACTAGCAGTGTTATAAATCAAGTCATATAAATCAAGGTATATATGTACACTTATACAAAATTTGGTAAAATGTGTGAAAATACGTAAGCCCAAAAATGGAAATATTGACGTGTTATGAGACATACTCATATCGTACAAGGCATCCCAATCAAAAAATAGTAATAGGGGTCCCAAGTGAGATTCCTTATATCCCCATTGGCAACGTGAAACCTGTATATATTATGACTCATTAGTAGAACCTACCCTATGTTGCTAATGGATTGATAGCCAGTGAGACCGCACCACCACTATGTCCCATATCCGTCTTCATATCGATAAAATGGTATGTTTACAGTGACTCATATCAGACTATTTGCAAAATGCGTGGCATGACAGGGAGCGGCCTCACTGAACCTCAGCCACATCAACAAGAGGCTCCTCCCTCTACTATGTGGTGTCAATGGCTGCTAAGCGTCTCCTCGGTTGCTAGGAGACCAGAAACCAGCAGCAGTGGAGTGTTAATACACCAGAGCTATCTATATTTGTATAGAGAAGCTATAATCTAAAATCTTTCACCTAATATATAACTAGTGACACAGTATGTGTAAGCATTGCATCAGTGAGATCGGTCTAACATTGAATGTGTAGGTGGATAATATGTGTAAAAAAAATGGGTGAAAATGGGATGATGAGAAATGTGCCTACGATGTGATATTGATAAAAACTAAAAAGCTGGGAGAAACTATGTGATATAAATGAAAACTAAAAAGTGGGGGGAAACTAGCCAAAGGTGATACCTAAAAAGGAAATATGAAATTATAAAAATATTCACACGTGAGGAGTTGGCTGCTATTGGCCAGTTTCTTAGATCAAAAAAATTATCATTTGTACTCTCATACCGACTTACAATCGGTGTATCCGGAATGTTGTATAGAATGAGTGCACATTGGCCAGATGCACTTTTTTGGTTAATACCATAATCAAATTATTGTATAATAAGGAGTAAGAACTATAGTGGAAAGTAGATAGGTGGGATATATGGAAGTGTATGTACATTTTAGACTTGTGCATGATCAAAAAATTTGTTTCGGATCGATTCGGATTTTTTCGAATTTTGGTTGGATTGATTTGAATTCGGAAAAATTTGAATGAATTTGTTTCGGATTCATTTCGGATTCATTCGGATTTGAATAAATTTGGCTGGATTCGGTTCGGTTCGGAAATTCGGAATTTCGGAATTTTGGTATGTGTTAGGTGGGATATGCTGTGTATTAGACTAGTATTATGTACTGTATATTAGGTGTAACCCATAGCAGAGTGATATAACCTAATATACTGTACAATACTAGTGTAATCCATGGCCATCCGAATCTACCGAATAAATCCAAACTAATTCAGATTTATTCGGTAGATTCGGCACTATTTCAATTCGGAAATTCGAATCGATCCAAATCTCAGAATTTAACGAATTTGGACGAATTTCCGAATTGATCCGAAATGAATCGCACATATCTAGTACATTTATCTGTATGTGACGAGCAAAGTGATATACAAAATAAATAAGGAGTATTGTTGCAAATAATAATAACTATCAATTACTGGTGCATAGAATACTAGAAGTGTCATAAAATGTGAACTATGTACGTGACATACTGTTGATAAATAAAGGTAATCGTCAAGGAGATATACTAATACTTGTATTCGTGTATATGGTCAATTATTGAAGTTATTTACTAAATTTATTGTGACCAATGTGTCTAAATGATAGATAAGAACATCATCAAGGCCACCAATTTTGAAAAAAAGAGAGGAGAAGACTTCTATTGTAGATGTCAAAACATATACAATAGCAGTCTTCCCCTTCCCTCTTTTTTTCAAAATTGGTGGCCTTGATGATATTCTTATTTATCATTTAGACACATTGGTCACAATACATTTAGTAAATAACTTCAATAATTGACCATATACACGAGTACACATATTAGTATATCTGCTTGACTATTACCTTTGTTATACTACTATTTTTATCAACAGTATGTCATGTAGCATAGTTTACATTTTATAACACTTCTAGTATTCTATGCACCAGTAATTGATAGTTATTATTATTTGCAACAATACTCCTTATCTATTTTCTATATCACTTTGGTCTTCACATATAGATACATGTACATATCAGATACATGTACATATCCCACCTACATATCCCACCTATCCACTTTTCACTATAGTTCTTACTCCTTATTATACACTTGTTTGTTTATGGTTTTAACCAAAGGAGTGCATCTGACCAGTGTGCACTCATTCTATACCAAATTCTGGATACACCAATTGTAACTCGGTATGAGAGTACAAATGATCATTTTTTGATCTAAGAAACTGGTCAATAGCAGTCAACTCCTCATGTGTGAAGATTGTTATAATTTCATATTCCCTTCTTAGTTATCACCTTTGGCTAGTTTCCCTCCACTTTTTAGTTTTCATTTATATCACAGTTATCACAGTTATAACACAATTTATTTATAGCTACAAATGCTTGTAATGAGAAAGATAAACAGTTAAAATCAATTGGTTTAAAGCACTTCAGTCTAAACAGCATGGTATTAAGCAATAGAACGTAATAATCTAAGATTTCAGTGTAGAATGATCAAAGATAGAAAATCCTATATACTGTACATATTAATATACGAAATACATGAAGAGATAGGTATAAAACAGTAAGCTATACTTAGCTTGATTTATACTTTGAGAATGAGAATAGTAGTGAGGAGCTGAGGATACAGAGAAACCTCACCACATAAAGTCAATAATCCTAGTGTTCCAAAATGGAAAATAGCAAATACCTCATGTGGTTCCAAGCCAAAATGTTTTCTGATTCTATGTATTCATTTTCTGTTTTTTATAGACTGGTTACACAGACAAGTTACACTACACTCCCTGTGACCTTCACTTTTTGCAGTAACTTACTTCTGGAATGGAAACTCTAAAGAACAGAGAACAGAAAATCAAAAAGCTATGTGACATTTATAGGCTTTGCAAAAGCATTAATTACAGGCAAAACGTTTCCTCTGAACTTATGAAAATCATTACTGAGAATTTGAACCCTTGCTTTACAATAATGAAAAAGTTATTTTTAGATATATTTCTAACATATTGTTAAATCTGTGATTGTGTTCACAGGTGGACTGAGAATACACAGAAGCTTTAACAATGAAAATTTGCACAGAAAATCATGGTAAAACTAATTGAAATGTTTTCTTATTAGAAAGTAAATGACTAATGTAAAGTGTTATGGAGTTTATGTTGTGGAATTTCTAATAGACCACAATAGCCTAGAATCTGAAATCCCCATGAATATCTTTGCATAGCTTTTCTAATTGATTGAAATAGACACTCATTATCAAATTGATGTTGGATTCTGATTTAATCAGCACCTACGTTGTTTAATTGCTTTGCACAAATACTTTTTGTACTAAATAATAATTATAGGATTTAAAAAGCTGTGTTTGTTTGTATCATACACATTATTTCTACATGTATAGTGATTTATCATTTTTTGCCAATTCAGGCATCTTAATTTTAATATCAATTCCCTGTAGTGTCTATTGGACATCTGCACAAATGAAAATATATTTTTTAGATGAATGGTTTGTCTAGAAAAATAATTTTATTTATATTTTGTTGACAAATGGTTCATGTGGTCATTCAGTTTGGAGGAATATTGACATTATTTTTTAATTGAAATCTGTAAGAGTAAAGTAATGCTTACATACTGATTAGCTGGCACAGGAATCAGTTGCTTGACATTGGACTCTGCTGGATCGTTATTGAATTGTGTAAAAATGTGTTAATCCATTACATTTTTGTGCTGCATGCATTCGTTTGTTAATTTCTTTTCTTGTTTTGCATTTTTAAACAAATACAGAGAATAAAGCAAAAGTTACGTTTTTTTTACATGTATCTTAATCCAGATTCATATTCCTAGTTTCTAGTAAACCTAAACCAGGAGTATTTAGAAAAACAGAGATTTATTAGGTTCTTATAGAATTTACCTATATACAATATGCTTCTGATTAGTTAATTTAGCAAACACTGTTATACTTTCATTAGAAATAAAATATTATGGAAGAACCATTACCACACAAAAACTGTATGCCAGTGCTTCTTTAGTAATGTCAAGTATCTAGAAAATTAAAAAAATCAAAATAGAGTTTTAACTTTAAAACTAGTTATAAAATTTATTCCAACCGCTATGTGGTTATCTACTGTGCAAGCATTTTTTTCCACTTACCAATATACTGATTTAAGTTCAAACTACTCACAGGAACATTTGACTTACTTGTTTTATTCCACTGGGTCTGAGAAGCAAGATAATGAAAAATTCAGAGCAAATTCTAAGGTATTTGTTTATACGATGACAGCTAAAACCATACAGTGTTTTCAACCCTGAAGCGAACATCTAACGTATATGCAGCCATTAGCTTAGGTCTGTCAGAGTATTGGAATCCTTAAAATGAATTGTCCTATAATTGCTGGCAGGTTTCTGCAGCAAAACAGCAGCTCCATTTCAAGAGAGTTTTATGTGATATTATTTTACAATGCACTGCTTTTTTTCCAGGCGATTGTGCAGCAATTATCCTTAAGCATTACTATTTCTCGAATTCTTTTAAGCGCAGTGTTCTTTGTTTTTTCTGAATAGGTAATCAGCCAATGACAAATGAATTTAGTTCATTTTGACATAATTCAATAGGTTGAAATAAGTATTTTGTATGGAAAGAGAAAAAAATGTGTTATTTGATGACTTTAAAACTGATTAGTGCTACAGTATAATATTTTATTAACAAAGGGACTCAGCTATTTTTTATGGGAGCACAAAGTAATTGTAAAATGTGCAAAGAAATGCAAGATTATTCTCCTTTTACATTTAATTTAGTTATTGTCAAATTTAAAGGCATATAGAACTCATATTATTTTTCATGTTCCATCTTTTTATTTTATTTTGGGATAAAAAAGTTTCCATGCTGAATAAACAAATTTTTTCTTGCCCAGTGCAAGCAAGATTATTCTTTTTACAATACAGCTATATGAGTTTTGTGAACAATATGCTATTTATACTTTGGTATTAAATATGCACAAACATACATTTCTTGTTTGTTTCAATTTGCATTTAAAGGTCTTCCATATGTGTTAAAGGGACATTCCAGCCAAAATTAAAGCGTACATTAGAGCATTTCACTTTTGATTAGAAATACTTTTGCCATGTCCTTGCATAAGCAAATTATTGGAGTAAAATATATAATTGTTTTAATTGGTATGGTTTAACGTCTGAAAATATAAAACAAAAAAACAATCCATTCCATACTTATTATTGGCAGCTTTTTAAGTTGCTCGGAATTTTTTTTTTAGCAAGAATCCATGGTAAATGCTTCTAGGAACTAAAGCACCTACTCTTTTATTTACTAGTTATTTACATGAAATGTGCAGAATTCCTGATACCAAAGCACAGTATGTTTAACACAGAGTTAAACATAATAACATTATCAAACTGTATGCTGGTCCCTGTCAACTTCTATAAGTATCTCGGTATTTGACTTTATCCTAACCTGTCATTGGGAACTCATATTGACAAACTGTGCCCTAAAATTGGGTCCATTTTTAGAAATAAATCCTTTCTAAATCTTGAGGTTATGCTGATTTGTCCTGCAATGTAATTACAAAACTCATGATTGTGATATGTTAAAAGAACTAAACTTCTATTACCTAATTTGCTTCATTCTTTAGATATACTTTAATAAAGAAATAGCGATGCACACAGTGAACCAATCAGAGGAGGCATCTATGTGGAGCTACCACTCAGCAGCTACTAAGCATATCTAGACATGCTTTTCAGCAAAGAATATCAAGAGAATGAAGCAAAATAGATAATAGAAGTAAATTAGAAAGTTGTTTAAAATTGTATGCTCTGTTTAAATCATGAAAGAAAAAATCTAATCTAGTCTAGGTAAATGCAGCAACAAAAGCACTTCTGGACAGCTGTTTCAAGTTTTATAACTCTCATCAGCAGAAGATATGGTTCAAATGCTGTTTGGTGAAGCTTATTTCCAGAGAAAAGCAATACCCAGTAAAGATACAGGTGATTTACTCCGCATTGAATCTCATCCTGCTGAACCACTCCCAAAGGAGAAGTCATTCACTATAAAGCCCAGTAACTCACTTTAATCAGTGCTTGGACATTGCTGCACTTAGTGTCTGTGTTTCCTGGCAATCTGTGTTTCCTTATATTCTATTTTGTTTCTGGATTCTTGACCCCTGGCTTTGCTAGCTGGACTGCTCTGTTGCCTTGCCCTTACCTGCTGTGTTGGCTGATTGGACTGATTACTATTATTGACTCCTGGCTTGGCTATCTGGACTGCTCTATTGCCTTGCCCTTACCTGCTTTGTTTGCTGATCAGACTGATTACTGACATTTACACCTGCCTTGGCTATCTGGACTGCTCTATTACCTTGCCCTTGTTTGCTCTATTACCTGTATTGGTATAAAGGTATTCTTATGATGCTGCCATCCTTCAAAGTAGAACTTGATCTATGTGCCAAGAGGTGAATGGCTACAAGGTAGATGCTGCTGCATTGATAATAATAAAGAGTGACTCAATACGCAGAAGTGACAAAGGACAAACCTTTATGAACTGTGAGACAGTAGTTTTACAAATGTGTTTTATTGAATCTAGGTCAATATTTAAATAATATTCAAGCTAAATATTATGCTGTTTGCCTCAGTTTTTCTTTTTCTTTGAATACCCTCATTTATTACAAGTTGAGTGCTAATTAATGCTTCTGCTCGATCGTTACTTGAGCTAGAAGTAAGCTTTTTGCATTATCAAAACGAACAGAGATGAACAGTGGCACTACTTATGACTTTTCCTCTAATGATAATTTAAGTCAGGAGGTATGAGTATATTCTTATCAACTATATACTAGAGGAAATGGTGCTTGTGCACAATTATACATATAAACACCAAGGAAGAATGGTATAAAGGATACCAAACTTCCCAAAGTATGCACTTACAGCACTCTAGGCCTGAACTAAGGGATGGGATTCCCCAACAGGATATTTAAAATATAAATTTTATTAGTGTTAATATTAAAAAACCAAAAGGTTTGGTTAATACACACACAATTAAAATGTTTACCAGTATCCTAATCAGTGAATTAAATATACCTTAGATAACAGAAAGTAATGATTCGGCCTCAATGAATTTACTAATATTGGTGTTCTAGATAGTCACATCAATAAACTGGGTAGAGGTTACAGCAGTAGTTGTAACTAGAGTTAAAGAGCTTGTGTAAAAGTTCCGATCTAGGTAGTGTGATTTCTACTCAATGTGATTCAGATAACACTATTAAGTATGTAATATAGTAAATAAGATCCAACTTAAGAATATTTCACATCGATGATAATAATCAAAGAATAGGGGTAATAATAAATTACAGACTAACAGAATAAAGAACTTGATCAATTGTAGCCTGAACTACAGTTGTAGCCAGTGTATTTATGTGAATGACTCACAATGTGTGCGTGATTGGTGCTACTTTATTTTCAGTATCGTGTTAAGCGCCTATACATGAAAATTGAGATACAATCAATGTTTTATTAGACGTACAACAAGGGGTGGGATGGATATAATTTTGTATTTCCTAGACTTCAAATATAGCCTATTTCATAAATAAATGGTTTCACCCTTATTAATAATGTATTTCCATCTGTTACAGTCCAGATTCAATACTCAAAATTGCTGGGTTAAGCACATATAGCAAATGCTGCCAGAATGATATGGCTAATATTTATCAGTCTACCTGATCTTAGGCATAGAACCTTAGAACAACTTGGTAGGTGATTACTCAGGATCCACCCTAGTTGTATAGATAGCACCTAAATTAAATTCAATTTTCTTTAAGTTCAGGGTATATGCATTCATTCATATCCTAAGTGAGTAATCAAGGTTGAGTCTGCTACACTCGGCACAGCCCTGCTTTTATAAAAGAGTTTGTAAGTATCATTCAGTTTATAGTTTAGTTTCCATAACGTCACATATAAATATTTCAAATATTATATTAAGTAGTTAAATAAATAAAGTCTGGCGTAACCCAGACTAAGTAAATGGTAATTGTTCTGCGGCTTTATAGAAAATAAGCAACAGGGTTGTGAGTAAATATGGAAGTTCTAAATATAGTGCCTTTTAGTACAGCGAATACTATGATTATAAATTGTTACAGCTCCTGTTCATTTGTTTGTAAGATCTTGTGATGCACACTCTTGCATATGCTAGGTTTATAAATTAAATTAAATCTGGCACAATCCAGAATTGATGAATTCTTGCTATCCTTTAGTTTGTATCAGTGTGAACGGCATAGCGTCAAATCATTCAGAGAGCCCCTTGAATCACATTTCTAAGTTTCCATTGGTTTTTTAATAGTATCACCAGCGTAACAAACATTCATTCTTCACACTCAATTATTATTTAGATAAATAAAGTCTGGCACAACCCAGATTGTTAAATAATAATTATCATACGGTGTATAGTAAATGCGCAACTATGTTGCCAATTGTTCAGCAAATTTCTGTAATGTATCGTATGGTACAACGAATGTTGTGGTTATAAAGTAGTCTCACTCGCACACATTGGTCTGTGAAGTCATGTGATACACTCTCATTCATACATAGTTTTGTGGTTCAAGTTAAGGCTGACGTAACTCTGTTTCTCTAACCGCTCACTATTTTACGGTTTACTATAACTGTCACAGGCTTAACAACATAATATTTGAGTAAATAAATAGCTATCAGTAAAGTAAATAAAGTCTAGCACAACCCAGGCTGTATGAGTCTAAATTAGTTTTTACTTAATATAGATGGTCCCTATTCAGACCGCACTACATGGATAGGGCAAATGCCGATAATTAGCTCTGCTTCTGCTGTAACTATCTGCCCCACATGATTGAGAGATACTAGGTTTGTTTAAAAAACATATAAGAAAATAGAGCGTGAACTCGTTCACCACTCTCCCCTGACGCGTTTCGCCCGATTGGGCTTTATCAAAGTATGCAAACAATAAATCCAACCTGTTTCTTTTTGGAGGAGGCATTTATCCTGATCTCCTCTTTTCTTGTGTATTAAACCAACATCAATACCAATGAATTTGAGTAACTCAACATTCGAATCATGATAGGTCTGAAAGTACCTTGCAACACTCTGAATCTAAATCTAAGATTAGATCTTTCAGCTACTTTGTTACTTTTAGCAAACAGGATATCTTCTCTTTCAAATTTTCTCTCTCAATTCAGGGAACCTGAGTAACCTCTAGCCAGAAATCTTTCTTTCATTTTTGTTGCCTGAAACTCAAAACTGGAATTGGTAGAACAGTTTCTATGTAAACGCAAAAACTGTCCATAAGGAATAGGGATGGTTACTTTGTGCTTGAAGAAGACTATTGGTAGCAGTGGGCTTATGATAAATCTCAGTCTGTAAATATCTACCTTGTTTCTTAATCAAAATGTCCAGGAATGGCAGCTTGAAGGAATTAGCTTAATAAGTTAACAAGATATTATAATCAATCTTATTCAAAGTATTTACAAAGGTTTCCAAACTCAAAAGATCACCCTTCCATATAATAAAGACATCGTCCACATAGTGAAGCCACAACTGGACCGATTTTTCGACAATATCATTATGAGTACTGAAAACTTCAGATAGTTTCCAAATTCCTAGATGAAGACAAGCATACGTGGGGGCACAAGTAGCCCCCATTGCTGTACCTCGTATTTGTTTATAGAATTTTCCATCAAAACAAAAAACATTGTTTTCAAGGACAAATTCCAGAAGGGAAATCACAAAATCAGTATGTTTATTGAAAGCGGGACCACGGGTCTCAAGAAAAGACCTACAAGCTGCCACTCCTACTTTATGTGGGATTGACAAATATAGCCCTTCAACGCCTAAAGAGACCAAAATAACATCATCATCTACAATTAAATTGTTTAGTTTCTGCAAAAGATCTAAGGTGTCCCTGACATTTTGATTAAGAAACAAGGTAGATATTTACAGACTGAGATTTATCGTAAGCCCACTGCTACCAATAGTCTTCTTCAAGCACAAAGTAGCCATCCCTATACTTTGAAAAAGGGAATTCCTTATGGACAGTTTTTGCGTTTACGTAGAAACTGTTCTACCAATTCCAGTTTTGAGTTTCATGCAACAAAAATGAAAGAAAGATTTCTGGCTAGAGGTTACTTTCAAAATGTGGTTAAAAGTTCCCTGAATCGAGTGAAAAAAATTAAAAGAGAAGATATCCTGTTTGCTAAAAGTAACAAAGTAGCTGAACAATCTAATCTTAGCTTCATCACACAATACAACTGTCATTGGGACAAGATACGTTACATTTTGGCAAAAAAATGGCATTTTTTGCTTGCCGATAAAAAACTTGCAGGGAAAATAGGGGATCGTACCCTATTGACCGCTAGAAAAGCTCTGAGCCTTATAGACTGTTTAGTAAAAAGCCATTTTGTTAAAACTCATAAACAGAATTGGCTTACAATGCATCAGTCTCAGAAAGGTAGTTTTCCTTGTGGAAAATGTGTGTATTGTGGTTATATTGTTAGAACCAATAGCTTTTCTACTAGAGGTAAGATCTTCCGAATTAACTATCCGATTAACTGTCAAACTTTTGGAGTTGTCTATCTTTTGTTTTGTCCATGTCCAATGTTTTACGTGGGTAAAACAAAGTGACAACTCCTTGACAGAGTAAGAGAACATCAAGATGATGTTAAAAACAATAAAGAGACTAGCAGTGTTGCAAGGTACTTTCAGACCTATCATGATTCGAATTTTGAGTTACTCAAATTCATTGGTATTGATGTTGGTTTAATACACAATAAATGAGGAGATCAGGATAAATGCCTCCTCCAAAAAGAAACAGGCTGGATTTATTGTTTGCATACTTGTGCACCAACTGGTTTGAATGAAAAATTAGAATTTGCTTTGTTCTTGTAATTTAAGGATTTGCTCTGATTTTGATGTTTGTCTATATATTTTTTAATGACATATACATCTATCTCTACTCTTGCTTCTAGTGTATTAAAAGTGTTTTATAGACACTTTATATAAATTTGAGTAGCCAATTTGTTTGAATTGACAATACTTTGGGTAGTTTTATGTGCCTGGATAATAATAATGAAAAATATAAGTTCTGTAAAGTGATTTTGGGTTAATCTTTCAAGTGACTGAGTGGATTCAGCCATATTTAAACATTCATTATCGCTACGTATCCAGCATTAATTAAATATTTTTCTTTATTTATTATATGAAAGTATCATTAGTATTCCCCTTTCAGTATTTTTCACCTAATAAAGGATAAAACCTTTTATGTGTATAAAACCCCTTGTCTGCATCTTTCGAGTCCGGGGAGATGCCCTCGTTTGTCTTAGTGTTCCCAAACAAAATTAGTTTAGGATTTGCATGCTTTTTATATGCACTATTTATTTTACTTGTTATAAATTTGTGTTATTGAAGATTGTTGTATATACATTGTAATGAAATTCAATTTAGTTTTTGGTGAATATGTTCATCATTTCTTGGAGGCATGTTTTGTTTAGCCTATAAAAGGCTTAGGACTTTACAATGACGTCAGCCCTGAGGAAGTCCCTGTCAGTCAAGGGGATGAAACGCGCGTAGGCAGCAGCTGATCTTTCTGATGAGACGCCTACCTTTGGGATTCATTATCCTTTTCAGCAAACTTCATGGAGTCTGTGTGCCTGTGATAGCACTTTACATTTCATATGCAGCTGTCGATGCCGCTTGGAGTCACAGAGTTTTTGTCTTGTTACATCTAAGACTGAGTGTTTGGATTGCTAGTTCATAAGGCAGAGGATTATTTTCCTACCACTCAGTAAGTGGATGCATGGACACCTGCTCTATCAATATCACAATAACAAAGAAAGACTGATTATCTGCAAGAATAATTACACTAATTGTTTTTTTTTTTTGTTTAAGACTTTCTTTGATACCTCAAACAGTGTTATTTGTATTCCACATTTTATGATTTTCACATCCATGTCATACCCATTTCTAAACACATAGATCCTCTATCTCAATCATGACAGTTGTAACCCTTTATTTTGGGACTGCCCTCTGATTTTGGTGTTGTATTTAGTCACCGGTATAAGATTTCCGTGTATTGCTGCATCTGTTATCACAACCCTTTAATAACATAAGTTGAAGTTTGTTCATTTATGTATCTGTGCGCATTGATAGTTTTGTATCCATTTTATTTGCTTCACTTTGGAGCTTACTACATAGACCCTCAATTCATTATCATGACAACATATCCCCTATAATTATTTTGGGGTTGTCCGCTGATAGAGGTGTTGTAGTTCTTTCATCTCTGAAGTCTACTTAATTTTCTATCAAGTTTCAAGTTTACGCTTTATCCCCAAGAGACGTCTCTCATTGATATCTGGTTTTTCATATTATTATTATTATTTTTTTGGTGCTATTTTTTTATTAATATTTTTTTAATATTTTTATAATTCAATAAAACACTAGAGCTTTAAATGCATGCCGGTTTTTCAAGTTTTTGTTCTCTGTCTCCATCCAGTTCCACACTTGCCTCTTAAACAGTATTTGCGATCCTATATAAATATATATTTTTAGGACCATTTGTAAGCTTTGGAGTGTGCTGAATTCCCTATCTTGTCATAAGGACTACTTATTCTTATTATTTTTCTATTTTTTTTGCATATAAATGGTTTTCGCTCTCAATCTAACTGGAGGAGCGCAAAAAGCTGAAGTTAGAATATTGCGTGCGCGTTCACGTATTCCCCCATAGAATTCAAAGGAAAAAAGAAGTGGAAAAAACACTCCACTTTCACACAAACCCAATCATATATTCCCATGTGCTCTAACCTGACATGGAAATAGGAATATTTCACATACCAATGTTCTGAACATACAAGAATATTTTTTATTTATTCATGAAAACATATTTCAATATATACCGTATATATATATATATATATATATATATATAGAGTATGCAAACCATGTTTGACAAACATGACATTAGTCTGGAACATACCACCTGGCTTTATAAGGGTAAACCAGGATGTTATAAATGTGGAAATTGTGTGACTTCTAACACACTATTCTCTGGTACTACATTTAGCCATCCCTTTAAAACTAAAAAGTATAATATTAGACACAGACTTACATGCACGTCTGATTATGTAGTTTATTTCCTAACCTATCCATGTGGGAAATTCTACATTGGTAAAGCTAGTATCCCTTTCAAAGAAAGACTGGCTAACAATAAAAGTGCTATCAAATCGGCTATAAAAGATAGAAAAAGTGATAAGCCGGTAGCCAGGCATTTCATGGAAATGGGGCACTCAGTTGCAATGTTACGTGCCATGGTAATTGATAGATTACCCCCTCTGAAAAGAGAAGGCAATAGGGATGAGGAATTACTTAAGAGTGAAACTCAATGGATACATAGATTAGGCATACTTGCTCAAGGGGATTAAACACGTATATTGATTAATCTTTATTCTACTAAAATGTACATTTAAAAAACAACAACATTGATGTTTGTGTGCATATTAACATTTACAGAATGGTTAAGATGTTTAAAATATTAATAAAATAATGTGTCATCTTGTTATAAATCTATGATATGTGTATATGATATGTTGCCTTGAGTAGTACCTAGAGTCACATAAAGTCCACAATTAGTACCTACTATATATAACGGCATTGATAATAATGTTGCTAATCATAACTTTGTTTTATTGCTATGTAAAATAAGTCTCAACTTGAATGTTGATATGTAAGATGCCATATCTGTTTTAGATTGGTATAATGCTCTGACTCCTCCCCTTCTGAAACATCATATCATGACATAACCCAATGGATGATAAGCGACCCAGAAATACACCTTAGTGATGTGTGTATTAATGAGCTAAGCTATAGACACTAATAGCACCTTATTTATGGTAATTCAAATGTCATACCTGATTGATTATTTATTGCTAACTTTGGATTAATACAGTTACTCCGTCCTTACTATTAGACTCTCCCCTTTGATGCGTCATATGAGGCTATATCCAATAAGATTGGAGCGGTCTGCTTAAATAATTTCTCAATATGCAAAGATTGCAAGCAGTTTTTCCAATGGCGACCGAGACACAGTACTTGTAAACAGTAACTTCCAAAGGTATGTTAATGTAACAATAATGTTTCTTTATATCACAAATTCCTATAATGATGGATTATGCAGTATACTGCTACATTTGTTACAACCCCCACTAACACAATAATGGATCTATGCCAATACAAGACAGAGTTTAATTAATTAACACTGATAATCCAAATAGGGTGCAGGATTAACCCTTTGAGGATACACTAGTATTCACATAGGTGATATGTTTAATGGATCAAAGAACACAAAGTCCCACAGCACATAAAAGTATAACTCACTTTATTACAAGGTGGGGGTCCAAAAACAGCAAAGTTTCGGGCCATAGCTTGAATAAGGGTATATAGCCCAAAACGCTATACCCCCACCTTGTAATAAAGTGAGTTATACTTTTATGTGCTGTGGGACTTTGTGTTCTTTCATGCAGTAATCTAGGCCTTCAGTGGGTCTCTTGTCTTGCACTTGCACATCACTAAAGGACTGATTTCTGTTTCCCATTTTTGGGTTTTGTGATATGTTTAATGGATGTTAATAATGATTTTTGTACTTTTTCTTTCTTGTATAAATTTTGTACATTAACCCTTTGAGGACACACTAGTATTCACACTAGTATTCACATAGGTGATATGTTTAATGGATGTTAATAATGGATTTTTGTACTTTTTCTTTCTTGTATAAATTTTGTACATTAACCCTTTGAGGACACACTAGTATTCACATAGGTGATATGTTTAATGGATGTTAATAATGGATTTTTGTACTTTTTCTTTCTTGTATAAATTTTGTACATTAATCCTTTGAGGACACACTTTGAGGACACACTAGTATTCACATAGGTGATATGTTTAATGGATGTTAATAATGGATTTTTGTACTTTTTCTTTCTTTGTATACATTTTGTATATTTTTGTTATATAACAATATCGTGTATTGTTTGTATTTTAGATGGTCTTGAAAAGAGCTTAAGTTATAAGCCAAAACGTCGATTTATATTCTTTGATGAAGTGATTTTTTGATGTATAAATAATTTCTACTAAGTCCTGTGAGTGCCCTCATATTTGGAGTTTTTTCTATGCCAATTGTGAGGAGACACCCGGGCAATTGAGATAATGCTGGTAGTGGTGAGTGCATGAATCGCGAACACTATATATCTATAAAATTGTATTTTGTTATATATATATATATATATATATATATATATATATATAATTATATATAGATAATAAAAAGAGAAAATCAAATGGTGGCGCACAGCTGATTACTATTGGTGTATATGTTGAAGTATTATCAATATATTGTTGGTTGGTATGTCATAGAAATAAAGTACATATGTCCATCAGATAGGTTTGTAGCCCAAGTTATTTCTTATAATTTGACAGTTTTTTTATCCTTCTAAGGTAAGTAAGATGTGCTTACCAGAAAGTACCTCAATCCTATGAGGTAAGATGTCAGCTTTTTTTGAGGTTTACAGATGGTTCTTGGACTCTTGTCGAGAGGTAAAACTTTTTTTCTTTTTCTTTTCTTTTAAATAGGAAATCCTGCACTTCCCGTAGTATGCCTTTAATGGAAATCCTGGACTCTCTTGTAAAGATGTTTCTGCTGGATGTTGTTTGACGAACAGTAATGGAGACTCCTGGACTCTTTTTCTTTTCTCTATGGTGGTGAGGATCTTTATCTTGTATCAGATCATTCCATGGATCTCAGTGTTGTGGATCAACCTCCTCTATCAGGCGAATACCAACGCTGTGGCCCTCTTTATAGTGCACAGAAATTCCTCACAACTCTAACCAGACTAGTTCCCAATGATCTCACAAGTTCAGTTCACAAAAACAAAAAAATAATTATATATAGGTATATATATATCTATATAGAAATACATAGAACATATTCCCTATGTACAGAACATTGCAATGTGAAATATTTACAGTACATTCATAGCTAAAAGCTTTATTACAAATGGATATTACATAAATATGCTTTTACATGTTTCCATCTACTTAACTTCAAAGGACTCAAATGCACCTCTATATATGTCTATATATGTATACATATGTAATTATGTGTTTATATGTGTATAACATACATAAATACATATGTAAATATATATATAATTATACATATCCATCTTTATACATGTATATGTATGTTTCTCTATGTTAAAGCCATTTGCCTACCTTTTTTTTCTAAAACCTTATATCTTTGAGCCCTTATAACTTTTGTGTGCAATATTTTTTTTAAATAGTAAACATTTTTTTTTATTAGTGTTATAATGAATGTAACTATACTTTGTAAATGTATTTTTTATGTGTTTTGTGCAACTTTTTAGGTTCGACAGTTAACCAGAGCTCTGAAGTCACGGTAATCATTCTAGCGTAAATCGCGGTTGCGCTCAAGTGATAGAGTTTACTTTCAACTCGTAATACGAGCAGAAGCCCAATGAGTGCAACCCTCTGTTTTAAACCCCTTATCACTTGCGTGCAAACATTTGCTAATCTGGCCCATAATGTTGTATACAATGCATTGTTTTGCAGTTATTAGATAAAGTTACATGTGCAGGAGCAACACATTTTTTTTCACATAGGTACCCACAAACAACCATAAACATTTACATTCACACATACAGTCACCTAAAGACATCAACAAGCACACACAACAATATACACATACATCCATAGAAACATAGAAACATAGATATTGACGGCAGATAAGAGCCATAGGCCCAGCAAGTCTGCCCGACCTTACCTAACAGTATAAACTTATCTAGTTCGTAGGATAGCCCTATGCTTGTCCCATGCATTTTTAAAGTCCCCCACAGTGTTTGTTGCTACTACCTCTTGAGGAAGTTTATTCCATAAATCAATCACTCTTTCTGTAAAGAAGTGCTTCCTCAAATTACTCCTGAATCTACTACCCTTTAGCTTGAGCTCATGACCCCTTGTTCTTGAATTTTCCATTTTATGTAAAATACCCACAGCCTCAGTTTTACTAAACCCTTTAATGTACTTGAAAGTTGCTATCATATCACCTCTTTCCCTTCTCTCCTCTAAGCTATACATATTTAGGTCATTGAGCCTATCCTGGTAAGTTTTATTTTTTAGACCATGTACCATTTTGGTAGCCCTCCTTTGCACAGATTCAAGTTTGTTAATATCCTTCTGAAGATATGGCCTCCAGAACTGCACACAATACTCAAGATGAGGCCTAACTAATGATCTATAAAGTGGCATAAGAACCTTACTATTTCTGCTGCAAATACCTCTACCAATACATCCAAGCATTCTGCTATCCTTACTCGCTGCATTACTACATTGTTTACTAAGTTTTAAATCATCTGAAATAATAATTCCCAAGTCCTGTTCCTCGTCTGTAACAGTCAGTAAAGTGTCATTGAGTCTGTAATTAACATTTGGATTTTTCTTCCCTAAATGCATTATTTTACACTTTGCTGTGTTAAACTTTAGATCCCAGTCGTTTGTCCAATCCTCCAATTGTTGTATATCACTTCTCATTTTGTCTACCCCCCCTGGAACATCCACTCTGTTGCAAATTTTTGTATCATCTGCAAAGAGACATACTTTCCCCTGTAGCCCTTTGCTGATATCGCAGATAAATATGTTAAACAAAACAGGCCCCAGAACTGACCCCTGAGGAACACCACTAGTAACAGCCCCCTCTGCTGAATGAACTCCATTTACTAAGACACTTTGTTTTCTGTCCTTAAGCCAGCATTCCACCCAGTTCACAATTTTTGAATCTAGACCAAGGAGATATAGTTTGTGAATAAGTTTATTGTGTGGGACGGTGTCAAATGCTTTGCTGAAATCTAGATATGCTACATCAACTGCTCCTCCCTTGTCTAATACTTTTGTTACATAATCAAAGAAGTCAATTAGATTAGTCTGACATGATCTCCCTGAAGTAAAACCATGCTGATTTTGGTCCTCTAAATTGTTTGTCTTTATGTAAGTCATAATTCTTTCTTTTAAGAGGCTTTCCATTAATTTCCCTACTACTGAAGTTAAACTAACTGGCCTGTAGTTGCCAGATTCTTCTCTACTGCCCTTTTTATGAAGAGGTATTACATTTGCTATTCTCCAATCATCTGGGACAGCTCCTGTTAATAGTGACTGATTAAACAGATCAGTTAATGGGACAGTTAGAACTGATCGAAGTTCTTTTAAAACCATTGGATGAATATTATCAGGACCCACTGCCTTTGTAACATTTATTTTTGATAATGCTAACAAAACCTCATCCTCTGTAAAAAGATTACTGTTAAGCTTGTTTCTATTTTGCGTAGCATCCCTTAATGTAGACATTGTATCTTCACAATCTTTAGTGAAAACAGAACAGAAGTAATCAATGAGACAGTCTGCAATCTGCTTATCTCCTTCTATTATTCTACCATCAACTGATTTCAATTTTACTATTCCTACCTTATTTTTTCTTCTTTCACTGATATATCTAAAGAATGTTTTGTCCCCATGTTTTACTGACTGTGCTATCTTCTCTTCTGCATGAGCTTTAACCTTCCTAATTAACTGCTTAGTCTTTTTTTGTTGGAGTCTCCATATTTTCATATCATCATCTGCTTGTGTGTGTCTGTAATTTTTATAAGCTATCTTTTTTGTCTTTACAGCATGTGCTACTTCTTTGGAAAACCAAATTGGTTTCCGCTTTCTTTTACTTTTACAGACATGTCTAATACAGTGTGCGGTTGCATCTAAAATGGCACCTTTCACAAATTCCCACTGTTCTTGAACCCCTGTAATAAGAGTTTTCCCCTTTAAATAGTTTTTTAGGTATTCTCCCATTAATGAAAAATCTGCCGTCCTAAAGTCTAAAACTTTTGTTTTAGTCTGGGTGGACAGTTCCTGAACATGAATACTAAACCAAACAGATTGATGATCACTGGATCCTAAGTTCTCACCTACAGACACATCTGAAACTGTATCACTGTTTGTAAGTATTAGATCTAATATAGCTTCCTTACGAGTTGGTTCCTTGACTAATTGTTCAAGTGATTCCCCTAGCAGAGATTCAAGAATATACCTGCTTCTGACTGATCTAGCAGAAGGAATCTTCCAGTCTATATCTGGCAAATTAAAGTCCCCCAGTACTATAACCTTACCCTTCATGGTCATTTTGGTTATTTCATCTAATAACAGATTGTCCAGTTTTTCATCCTGCAATGGAGGCCTATATACAACCCCTATTCTAAAAACATTTTTATCTCCAATTTCCAAAGTCACCCAAATACTTTCCACCTCATCATTTGTTCCTACAATTTCAGTAACCTTTATATTTTCATTTACATACAAAGCAACTCCTCCGCCTTTCTTTCCTACTCTGTTCTTTTTAAATAACCTGTATCCAGGTATGACTATGTCCCAGTCATGCAAATCATTGTACCATGTTTCTGTTATAGCTACTAAATCCAAGTTGTCCCTAGTCATTATTGAAATGAGTTCAGGTAATTTATTTCCTAAGCTGCGAGCATTTGTGCTCATGGCACAAATAATTTTTCTACTAGAATTTCTAGAATTGTTACTTGGACTAACAGTTTTGGCATGCTGTGGGGGGCAGGTGGATATATTAATGCTACCCCCCTTTATTAGTTTAAATGATTTCTAATAAAGTATTTGAACTCCTCTCCCAGATACTCTGTTCCTTTAACATCCAAATGCAAGCCATCTCTCCTAAATAACCTAGTATCTTTCCAAACAGAGCTATAATGGCCAATAAAATCCACATAGACACTCAAGCACAAAAACATATACACAGGCAACCACATACTGTGAGATAAAAGCTTGGGGTAAAAAAGGTTTTATTCGGATCATTATAATGCAGTTATAGAGGTAGAGGTATAGAGGTAGTTATTAGAGGTAGAAAGAAGAAATTTTGAAGGGGGTTAAAATCTGTTTTAAAACTAAAAATTATCAGCCTCCTTCTTTACCATACTTTTCTTATTGGATTTGACTTGTTTTATGATGACCCCATAATAATTTGTGGGGAATGTAGCCCAGTCTAGTTTCTAAAAACACACATAGTACTATTAAGGAAAGAGTCAGAAAATAAAAGCTCTGTAAATGTAGAGCCAATATATTTTCTGGCAAAAAAACATGCTGAATTAGTCAACAGAGATAAGCAGGTTTGCCTGCCCTCCAATAAACACTTAAAGATTAAAAAACAAACAAACATTGGAATAACAAGATGTCAAGACTGTATAAGACATTACAAAACATATAATATTCCACGCTGTTCTAAATGTATTTTCTAATGCACTGGATTACACCTGAGTTCCCTCAATGCAAATGATTGATTATATGTAATTGTAAAGCCACTGAAAATCACAAATGTCCAGATTTCTTATGGTATCCTAATGAATTGTAACAGCCACATATTAGAAAACCCAATGAAAATAAGATTCAGAATCAATTAGCTAAATCCTTGATCTGGGATAAAAACAATGCATACACACCAGAGAAACATGTTGCCATAGCAATGCTAAAGTGTGAAAACCAAGACTTGCTGATGCAAGCAATCAGCTGCCACAATATATTATGAAATTCAAATAAACAGTAAATATGAAGATATAAAAAAACAAAAACAATGCTAAAAACAAGGCTGGAGTCATGTCTAAGCATTTGGATGCAAATCAAGATCTATAAATAAAATCCAGCTAGATTTCTTAAGAAACATACTACAAACACAATATTCTTGTAACATAGTCCAGTTGATTTGTACATAGTCTATGATTTATTGTATTTTGTTTTTCTTTTGCAGTGAATAATTAAGTCTTTGCAACTGATTTCCATTTTATATAATGTTCTCTATTTTTTAATGCATGATAAATGCAGGATGCAGATAAATGTTCAGATTTTTTGGACAGTTGAGTGAAAACATTATCTTTATTTCCATTAAAAATATAGAAATATAAAATGTATATATGCAGATCTAGTCACACTTTTAGAGGCAAATATTCATAATGGGGGGGGGGCGGAGCTAGCATTTAACCTGAGCAGACGCGGTGCTGGAGCTCCGGCAAATAGTACATGTTATACCCAATTTTTATAAACTAATCATAATTGAAGGAAACATGCATACCATAATTGTGCCCTGCAACAGACCGGGGGGCTATTGGTAAATTGAGAACAGATTTAGTGGAGCAAAGAGGAGCAAAAATCTTTGATGCAGATTGGGCCTTCCCAGCACTAAGGCCTTTCAGGAACGGAGCGGTGCATACCTTCTGCCTTGCATAGCTGGACAGCAGTAGGTGTGCCCTGGACTTGCCTTGTGGAGCAGCGGATAGTAACGTTTAAGGCTATTGGGGCCATGTCGGACATTTAAGCGGCAATGCAAATCCTGCTAGAGGAATTTGAATGTAGGATGGGCAACAGATTTGATCGCCTCCTATCCCTTATGGTAGACATACATACAGAGGTGGTTACGGACAATCCAAAAATGGAGACATCTGCAGCCCCTCATGTACAGTATAGTGACACACAGGCTATTGCAACCCAAGCCCCAGACGTCTCTGTGCGGTGCTCGGACAAAATTCCGACGGACAAAATGCCGAAACACATTCGTCCGTCAGACATATGTCCGATATACACTGCTTCCGACTGCACGCCGAACAGCACAATCACGCAATCACGTAATTGCATAATTGTCATCAGTATAAAAGCGGAAAATTTAAATATATATTGTGGCTACTGAGGTAAAAAAAACAACACAAACACTTAAATAAATAAATTTAAAAAAAACATCAAATTAAAAAAATGGAGTTCATAAAGACGTGTAAAGGAGGAAGAAAAATTTTATATGAAGGTTATGCATACATTGTAGACAAAAAAAAGAAAATGTCACATATTGGAGATGTGAAAAAAAAGGTTTTTGTGGAGGAAGGCTAAAAACCATTAATGATATAATTGAAAAAGATGCATCAAATCATTCACATCCACCTAATGCAGCAAGAATTTTATCTATGAAAACAATTGAAAAAATAAAAGAAGTTGCTAAAAATTCAGAAGAAGTAACATCAAGCATAATACAAAATTGCACATCTAATTTCCCCCTTGAAGCAGCAGGAGCTCTACCTAAAAAAGAAACTCTTGCCAGAATGGTACGTCGACATCGAACAACACCAAATGGAAACATTTTAAATGATGATTTAAGAAAAACAACCAGAGGAGAAAATTTCATCATGCACGAAAGTGAAAATTTAATCATTCTGTCTACTAAAAAAAATGTAGATCTTCTTTCAAAAAAACAACACTGGCTCTGTGACGGAACATTTGACTCAGCTCCTTTAGGTTTTCAGTTGTATACAATACATGTTTTAATAGAAGATAACCATACCATACCATTAGTATACTGCATATCAAAAAATAAAAATCAGGAAACTTATAATTTAATTTTTAGTATTATAAAAGAAAAAAATCCAGATATCAATCCTATATCAATTACTGTAGATTTTGAAAGAGCAGCAATAAATTGCATGACAAATTTTTTACAAAATACAATAATTTATGGATGCTTTTTCCATTTTTCCCAATGCCTGTGGAGAAAAATACAATCTTTGGGCTTAAAAATATGGTATAATAATGAAAAAAATGCTCTGATCATAAAATGCTTAGAAGCATTAGCATTTGTGCCAGTGGAAGATGTAGTTGAAACATTTAATGACTTTGTAAAATCAATAGAAAAACAAAACAGTAACATTTTATCTGAATTTTTAAATTATTTTGAAAAAACCTGGATTGGCGAACAACAAAAAAGGTACAAGAAGAAAACCTACTTTCGATATTACGATGTGGAACACTTTTGAAAGAACAAAACTAGGGTTACCTAGAACAAACAACTCTCTAGAAGGATGGCACAGAGCATTTGACCAACGAATGTCTATAACCCACCCAAGCATTTGCAGACTAGTTTCAAAAATAAGAAAAGAACAAGCAGAATGGGAGTTAACAATTGAAAAAATTGATTCTGGAGTTGAACTGAGAAAACCCCAAAAAAATATGAAGTCATAAACAACAGGATAATGAAAGTTTTAGAAAAATACAGTGAATACTCAAGATTAGACTTTTTAAAGGCAATAGCACATAATATATAAGATTTACTTAAATAAATCAAGATACATTCGGCCGAGGGCAGATACGATCCAAAATTTTCTGTTACAATCAGTGACTCGGGCGCCGCAACCGCCTCTGGGAACCTATCCATGGGTCCCTACCCTCACAATGTACTTTTAACACATAATATAATTATTATAATTATAATATTATAATTAATATGTTATATATAAGTTGATTTAATTGTCTTTTGTCAGTCCACTATTAAAAATGTTATAAATGTTATATATAAGTTGATTTAATTGTCTTTTGTCAGTCCACTATTAAAAATGTTATAAAACCGTGATTTTTAAGCTTCATTCCCACCCAGCAGCCGGATAAATGTCTTTTGGAATATTGTCCGTCGGACAAATGTCCGTCGGAAAAGCGTCAGTCGGATAACAGTCCGGCCACGCTCTGTGCGACTCTCAACTGCAGCTATGGGGTTGTTGAACAAATGCGCCACTGATCTACTTGGCACAGTACAGTATCAGAGAAAACCCTCTTGCAACTTCTAGTATGATGACTGAAGTATCCCAAAGACCTGGGAGAAAAAAACAACCTACCGAGCCTTCAGATGTTCACAGGGCAAATTACCACTCTGGAGACAAGCTTGGAGAGGAGCGACCTTCTGAAAACGCTTGTGGGCCTTACTAGAGCTTTTGATTTTTGTGTTGTGAGTTACTTTGCATTTCAGCAGTATTCTGTTGCATGGAGAAAAACGGGCATTGGGTGACAACTGCCTAAACTTCTGTGACTTATCCTTAGATGCCTCTTTTCCGTTTCTAACCCTTCATGAAGACTTTGTGGTCTGATATGCACCTAACTGTTATAAGGCATATAAGGTCTTACATTTATGTAGTGAGAGTCAAGTCAGCTTTATATTTGTGATTGGTATTTTATCCTTGTGATTATTGCCTTAATGTGACTATATGTTGTCAGGGCCGCCACTAGAAATTTTGGGGCCCCTGACTTAACCATTGATCAGCCCCCCCCATTTGACTTGCAATTTTTGACCAAGTAACTAAAACGTATATGCACTTTATTCTTAAGTGTCTATTTAAACTTGGAAATGTTGTAAAGGTAGCAACATACACACACACAGACACACTCATACACTGAAACACACACACACTCACACATAAGGATTCACATATAGACACTCTAGCAGACACGCAAAGAAACACACTCAGACACAGACACCCAAACAGAAACTCAGCACGTGTTTACATTTACCTGACAAGTAATGAGGTAAACTACAGTTTTGTAAAAAAAAAAAAAAGGAGATTAAGAAAACAAAATATGGAGTTCTGATTATCTTTTTGTAAAGGAAGATGCCAACTAAATGATGACAACAGCATGCAGTGGCTGAAAGGAAGGGCCCTGAACTGCCTAAACAATAATTTAAAGGTTAAATTGTGGATTGGTGACTTCCAGCAAGGTCTCATTAGTCTCAGTCTGTAGAAAGATGTGAATAATCATTAGTAAGGTCAAAATGTCCTGAAAAGGAACAGACAATGGACACACACACATAACAAACTCAAACTTGCACATACACCCAAGGAAACACAGAGAGAGACAGCCTCAGAAAACACACACACACACACACACCCTCTCAGAGACATCCACAGAAAAAGAAAACAGACATACATACACACCCACCCTCACAGAGGCATCCAGAGAAAATACACAAAAACAAACATACACACACACAGAGACACCCATGAAAAAAGCTCAAAGACATATGCACACACCCTCACAGACATCCACAGAAAATGCACAAAGACATACACACCTACCCTCACAGAGAGACCCACAGAAAAAAATACATACACACTCATAGAGACACAAACCAAAGCACAAAGACATAAACACAGACACCCACAGAAACACTCACAGGAGGAAACATTTATGCACCTTGCATCCCCTAAATCAACAGTGTGTGACATGCATAATAAAAAAAACATGCAATAAAGTGTTAATTTTACAGGGCATAAATACTAGTTACTGTAGGCAATAAAGGGTTAATTTTACAGGGCATAATACTAATTACTGTATGCAATAAAAGGGTTAATTTTACAGTGCATTCTAGTAGTTACTATAGGCAATAAAGGGTTAATTTTACAAGGAATAATACAAGTTACTGTAGGCAATAAAGGGTTAATTTTACAGAGCATGATACTAGTTACTCTAGGCAATAAAGTGTTAATTTAACAGTGCATAATACTAGTAAAAACTGAAGGCATGAAATGGTTAGCTTCACAGTTTATCATGCAGTCTGATTACTACAACATTGTATAAACATTGTGTTACCAGTGAGAGCACTGAAAATAAAATATGCTAAAATACTAAATTGGGCAGATGCTCCTAATAAAATACGCTAAAATAAGATATTACCTAACTGTTGAGATATAATCCTGGGGAGATATTTGAGACTGCCATACAACCTAGATCACCATGAGCCTTTCCTGTGGCTTATTTTCCTCCCTGCAACATGTTCTTCCCTACTGATTCCTGAGATACTGGATAAAGATCCACATTTATTTATATCATTGTGAGTTTAAAGGAGATACTAATTAATTTTATCAGCTATTATGTCAGGGGGCTGCATGGATTTTAGCGGCAGAGTTGGCTATTTGTTTTTTTTTTTTTTCTCCTTCATACTTTTTACCAGTGATAGATGTTACTTTGATAATACATCATAGATATGTTCCTTACGTCTTGAGGGCTAGAAGTGTCATTACGATAGTGACACTAATCTAAATAGCTTCCTACCACTTATAAATGTGTGAGACCGGTAAATGTTATTTTGTCTTATTCCCAACAGTTAGATATGAACAAGCATTATGCAGTTTAATTGATTCATAAAAGCCGTATTAATGTGCTATTTACTGCAGAAGTGTATCTATTGTACTTTTATGCTCAGAGAGGTCCAAAAGTGGCCTGTGCAACTTATATAATATCCCTTCAATTGAGTCATATTTATATGCCTGGAAATCCAAAAGTGGCTCTGAAGGAAGAGGTGGATACACACTTTAAGGCCCTATTCACTTATACATGTATGAGACCCGTAGGTTCTATTCTCTCTTATTTCAAGTAGTTAGGTGTGAACAAACATTATGCAGTCTAACAGATTCCTAAAAGCCCTGTTAATCTGTCATCTATTTTAGAAGTGTATTTTACTGTTCTCTTATATTCTTAGAGATTCAAAAGTGACCTGTGCAACTTAAATAATATCCCTCTAACTGAGCTGTATTTATGTGTCTGGAAGTCCAAAAGTGGCTTCAAAGGATGTGGGGGATACACATTCTATATTTAATAGAAAAAATGAGGTCCAACATTTTGTGTTAACCTCTGTGCTCGCATATCTAATTGCTCCTTACAAGCCTGAGAAGTGTGTTGATTACCGCTTAAATATGTATAATAGCTTGTATCTCATTGCTCCTTACAAACCTGAGACATGTGGTATTTACAGATAAAATATATATCATAGTTTGTATTTAATTGTTCCATACAAGCCTGTTAGGCATATTTCAATAAGATATTCTCTTTAAGCCAAAAATATTTGACGGGGTTATATATACATATCCCATAGTAATATATCATATATCAGTTTATTATATTTACATAGGTCCAAAAGTGGCCTGTATAATGTCCTATACTTGTCTTACAGTGGTTGGATTCTACAGTTTATAAAAAGCTTTATTTGCAAGTTTGGCATACTATCCCAAAGTTAAAAAAGCAGCCTTGTAGTTTGTCCATCTTTACTGTACCTACATGTAGTGAGTTCTATAGTCTTATAACTTTTATAAGTGGCATGTATCTTCTAAAAATGCTCAGTACATAATTTCTAGCTTTTCCTTCACTCCCCCCCCCCCCCCAACGTCTCCATCCCCATCCCTTCTGTGCAGGGATAAATAGCTAATACTCTGCACAATTATTTTTTTGGCAGAGTTACGCAGTCTCTGCCCAATTCGTTGAGCCTATGTTCAAGTTTGTCCTCATATAAGTGTGAAAAGGCTCTCTGGGCCCTAACACATAATTTTTTTTTTTTTATTGCTATGTATCTTGTTACTTGCAGATTATATGTTCTCGCAATTCCATTATGTGTGCCAGACTGTTAGAGGATTATTTTGTCCTAATAGTTTTGCTATCCCTTTTTTTGAAACTTTACGTGATGTTACAATGCTTCAAGACACTGCATCAAAGCTTAATATTCTTGTTAAAATTGTATGGACATAATACTTATATCAATTTATTCTGTTTGGCTGTAAGTAAATCTATGTGTCCTCCTTGAACCTCGAAGAGTATGATCCCACCAGTGGATTTGGTTGACATGGATGACAAAGCGAAGCCTTAAAAAACAAACAAAATAAGGAAAAGGAAAATCTGATCTATAAGTCTGCCATGTATAGTTTCACCATGGTGTGATATTTATTTAATTGTCAACTTAGGTGAAACCTTTTTTATTTTTGTTTATCCTGCGTAGTTGTAACAGTATGTCTATGCTTCCTCAATAAAAAGAAAATTTATAAAAAAATTAATAGTCATAATAGACGTTTAAAATATCAGCATTTGCTATTCCAAATCATATAAGAAACAATAAATGACGGTTATGTCACATATGCTACACTTTCCCAGATGAATTTATTGCTGAAGGCAAGACAGTGGGCTTTGTTATTATAAGTATATAATACAATATATGTGATATAAAATCATATAGAGAGATTGAACTATTGATCCAGTTTGTGCAATACAATTTTACACAACTTTAATAAGCACACCTGAGCAAAACAGTATTACTAAAGGTAAATTACAAACAGATAATCTTTGGTTAATAAACTATAGAGTTGATCACAACACATCAGAAAAACATTTATTATGTTTTTTATTAGAAAATCACCATTAAAGTCTAAGGATTTTTAAGCTAAATCAGTTGAAATGTTTTTCTAAATCATTGGAATTGACCCACATATGGCCACAAGTATGTGGACACCCCGAATTATTGAGTACAGGTGTTTTAGCCACACCAATTGCACACCAATAAAATCTATCACATAGCCATGGAACCTCCATAGACATTGTCAGTACAATGGGTAGTACTGAAGAGCTCAGTAACCTTAAACATGGTACTCTCATAGGATGCCACCCATGACACAAATCAGTTCAGGAAAATGCCTCCCCCACTAGATCTTCCCCAATCAGCTCTAAGTAATATTATTAAGAAGTGGAAGCATCTAGGAGCAAGAACAGCCTAAAAAATTCATAGTGTAGACCATTAATGCATTTTAAATGACTTGATATACCAGCTGCAGAGTATAAAATATTTGAGAAATTGCATTTTCAGGTTTATTTGTGTATATGAAGTAGATAGTTTTCTGCTTTGAAACCACGGCCTATTACAATGGGTTGAACTTAAAGGTAATAGCAGATCTCATTATCTTATAACTTTATGTAGACAGACTTGCTTCCTTATCTTATATTTGTCTGGAACACCAAAGCCCAATACATAGAGAGAACAATGGAACATTATAATTTTATTATATGCGATAAAGTGTGACCGCACCACCCTTTCTAGTTAGTGTGCTCAGGCACGGGATAAAGTCCGGTCAAAGACTGTATAATAATAACAAAATTTCAAAAATCCCAGCCACTGAGTCTTAGAATCAAGAAGTTTTTATTCTTCAACAAAGGATATGATCAAATTGATCTTTCACAAAAAGCAATCATGACTATCAAGGAAACATAAGGTGTAAATTCACTCAGATCCACACATACCCCATCCACCAAACACATCCGTATCTAACCCTCAGCATAAATATTGAAAGAAAAAACATCAAAGCAAAAAAACATGAGAGAAATAAATGTATTGTCACTCCCAGGGCGTCCCCAGGGAGTGAATTTTACGACACCACCCACTAAGGACTTCAAAAGATTAAGAACCATTAAGAGTGTCCACTCAATCTTTAACTCTGTAATGTTATGTGAACCAAGAGTGTCTCGTACTGTTGTGGAAACTCCTAAAACAAGAATGTCTCGTGCGTTACAAAACTTCCAACTGTAACAATATGTATCTGTTTGAAACCATCAGCAATTGTCTTCTTGCCACTATATGAAGGTGGTCACAGGAAACATAACATGTTATAGTATTTGTAATCCATCATAGTGAATACTGGTAACGACTATAATGACAAATCTTGTAATTGTAAAAGTATTGTGGTTCAAATGTCCCTTTAACCTGACGTGCTTCTGGCCATATACTGTGTTGCGGGGAGCTGCAAACGTACTATCGGCCCAAACACACACCCTCTTCACACTTCACTCACGGTATCGTGCACTATCCCTTCCTCGTAATGTCTTTTATTGCAGAGGATGTATCACATTCCACATTTTCCTTTTTACCAAAACTGCGAGTATCTCATACCCTCATGGCAGTTCGTGGCCTTTAATGTGTTGTAAATAAAGCAGATGCTTGAACAGCAGTGTTACCTCCTTCAGCATATGTGTGCATATGTCGGTAGTGCCGTGAGACTCTCTGTCTTCAGTGTGGTTCTATGGGCCCCCAGTGTAAGGATCTAGTCTCACCTCGCAATTTCTGTGGCTCAGATGGCACAATATCCAGGTAGCTGTGGTGGCGTCTCCTCGTTCCGACGCGCGTTTCGGGACTCCGCCCCTTTCTCAAGGAATTTACAGGTAATGGGGTGGAGGTGTGACTTAAATAGAATCAATTGTAATCTTATTGGCTAATCGCATACACACCCCCACTCTAACGTCACATTCTACACTCGTGTTTGTGAAAACATGGATTAGTTAGAAAACGAATGAATCTAAGACTCACGAATGGCTGGTGATCACTGTCGAGCAAGCACTAAATAGTCTCCACATTATCAACACAACAATAATATGTCAATACACGACACCTTCAAGACCAAAAACGCTGTACTTTATCTATTCAGGGAGTTATAAATATATAGGCATTCTCGGCAATTTTCAATTATAGCTCTATATCTGCCATCAACCATCGTAACTTAAACGGAACGTTCCCTCTCATCAATATTCCGCGCACAGCATGTTAATCAGTGTAGGCTAATATTTCATATTGGATGTGATTGTTCAATACCGGGGGTCCCTCTATGGGATACCCTATTTGCATGATAAATTATGAAGACTATATGCAATCGGCTCAGACAAAGCATGTCTCAAAGGCCCTCTTTCTTACCCTATTCTATGCTGGTTCTCGCAATTATGCTTTCTATAACAAATGAGTCATACAAAGGAAACTACTTTAATTATCGCGGATCAGAACCATGTACATTATTGAATCTTTATGTCCAAAAAATCACAATTATTTAATCGGCTCAGACAAAGCATGTCCCAAGGGTCTCAAAGGACCTCTTTCTTACCCTATTCTATGCTGGTTCTCGCAATTATAATTTCTATAACAAATGAGTCATACAGAAGAAACTACCCTTATGTGATCAATTCTACTTTAACGTATTTGTAGGATAGATGGTTAATTCTATCCAAAGGGAACTGGATATCATATATCATATTTAAATATCGCAGGACTATCACGCCGTGGGTCAGGATCACGTACATTATTGGATCTGAATGTCCAAAAGTCGCAATTATTTAAACCCTTATCGTGGATCAGAACCATGTACATTATTGGATCTTCATGTCCAAAAAATCGCAATTCTTTGAACCTTTTCCTACCTCTCTTCAGTTTTTCATCTTTTAGAGAAGGACACATTCTAAGAAAGTGATTCGCCAATTAAGAACTGTTGAAAAGCTCAGATGAAATTTCCCCAGGAAATGTCTCTATTAAGACCTTTGGGGACCATGGTATCCAATTTTTTAATCCATAGTGCCTCCTTACGGAATAGTATTTTCTGTCTGTCACCTCCTCTCCATAAGGGGGAGACCCCATCAATCACTTGAAACCTTAATTGGCTCTTGTTGTGTGCCAATCGGGTGAAATGATGGGCCACAGGTGCATCCTCGTCATCCTTACCTATGGCTGCTTTATGCTGACGTATCCTATCACGGACAGTCTGTGTGGTCTCTCCTACATATGCTAGGCCACATGGGCACTTAATAACATATATAACATATTTAGAATTGCAGGAGAACCTACCATTGATCGGAATCCTTTTGCCTGATAAGGGGTGGGTAATGTGATCCCCTTGTAACATAGAATGACAAAGAGCACAGTTCATACAGGAAAAAGAGCCTTTCTTATTAATTGTAGTTGGTTTTCTCATGGAACCCCAATCAGCCCGTATGAGTTCATCTTTCAGGTTTTTATTTCTCCGAAAAGAGAATAGTGGAGTTTCATTGAAGATCTTACCCACCTGTATATCCTCTCTTAATAAGTGCCAGTGTTGTAAGATTATCCTTTTAAAGACCTTACTATGTGATCCAAAGTGACTCACAAAGGGCACCGAAAAAATTTTTGCTTCACGAGTAGTCTTACTCAATAGGCTAGCCCTGTCAATGTTCAGTACTTTATTCATGTTTTCTTCCAGAATTTGCACTGGATACCCTCTGTCTAAAAAATTTTTAGACATTTCGTCCAGTCTCTGTAGGCAAATTACTGGATCATCCACAATCCTTTTAGTCCGCAGAAGTTGGCCTAATGGGAGGTTCTTAATCAGAGAAGGGGGATGGAAACTTTCATACCGTAAGGTATTATTCCGATCCGTTTCTTTAGAGAATAAATCACTTCGGAGTTTCTGATCTATAATCGATATCATGGTGTCTAAAAAGCTTACTTTGGACTTACTTGCTTCCATAGTAAACTTAAGGGATTCATGTGCCGAATTAAGTTTTGATACAAATTGTATCAGGCCATCATCACTACCAGTCCAAACAAAGAAGACGTCATCTATGTAACGGTACCAGCCTAAAACAAATTTCTTATAGTCTTCATCCTTGTAGACCACATCCTCCTCAAACTTCCCTACAAATAAGTTTGCATAAGTAGGTGCTACGTTTGAGCCCATAGCTGTTCCTTGTTTTTGGACATAGAACGTATCTTCAAATAGAAAAAAGTTTTCATATAATATGATCTTTAAGAGATCTTTGATAAGTCTTCTTTCATTCGGGGAATACAAGTTGTCCTTCTCTAAGAAATAGAATACTCCCTCTATTCCTAATTCATGAGGAATCGAAGTATAAAGACTGGCTATGTCCATTGTAACCAGTTGGCTATTCATAGGAACCACCAATGAAGATATCTTGCACAAAATGTCAGTCGTGTCCTGTAAATACGAACTTAAATAACCTAATAAAGGTCTAATGAGTTGATCCAAGAATACTGCTAACGGTTGGAACATTGAGTCTGTACCCGCGACAATAGGTCGCCGGGAGGGTCAATGAGTCTTTTATGTATCTTGGGTAATACATAAAATACCGGTATAATCGGATGTTCTTTAATCAGGAATTTCGCCTGTTTCTTAGTAATGATATCGGAGGCTAAAGATTCCTCAATTATCTTGCTTATTTTGCTCTTTACCCTCGGTGTAGGGTCAGCCGTCAATTTGGCATAATTCTCTGTATCTTGTAATTGGCGGAGGACCTCCTCCTTATATTTGTTCTTATGCATGATAACCAGGGCACCGCCCTTGTCAGCTGGCTTCAGGATCAAATCCTCATTTTTCTGAATAGATATCAGTGCTAATTTCTCTTGTTTAGAGATATTGGACTTCATTTTTGTACGGAAATTTCTTTTAAATTTTTCAAAATCTTTTTTAATTAGAGTGATATATGCTTCAACTGAAGCATTCGTATGGGGAGGATTGAAAGTACTCTTGGGTCTAATATTTCGTACATGAAATTGAAAGGGACTGGTAGGCTCAGTAGTGTTGACGTCTTCTTTGTTCGCAAAAAAACTCTTTAATCTCAAATTCCTAAAAAAAGATGAAGATCACATTCTAGTTCAAAAAAATCTGGGGTTGTAGTAGGGACAAAGGATAATCCCTTTTGTAATACCCCTTTGATTGCCTCACCGATCTCAATCCCTGATATATTAACTACTAGACTCTCTGCTCCCTCCGATTCTGTCGGGTTGAGATCTGGTATGTTGTGTCTCCGGTGTTTCCTCCCCCCCCTCCTCTTCCTCTTCTTCGATTTCTTGTTCCACGTCCTCTTAAGGGAAAAGGGATTGAGGAGTCACTGAAATCACTATCGGATGAGGACTCTCCTGGGAAATTATATACTTGTGTCCCTCTTCTGAATCTTCTAAAGGGTGTAAAGTCTGGATTACGCCATCTATAGACTTTATTATTTTGATAATCAGTGAGATCTCTCTGAAATTTCTTATATTTCTTACTTTCTAAACCCTTTTTAAAGACAGAAAGGTCACTGTCCAGCTTGGATTTAAAATTGCTGAAGTCTGTTTCAGACTTATCTATCTCTTGCTGCATCTTAGGTAGTTCCTTCTGTATATACTCTATTGTCAGAATCAAGATGTCATAGGAGCATTTATTTAAAATGCCCTCAAATTTGTCACAGTATTCTGAATTTTCCCTAAATAATGTGGGATGGAGATGACTCCTGAGACCCCTTGGGATACGCTTCTGTCTAAAATACTCAGCTAAGGTAACTGAATGTAACTCGTATACAATCTTCTGCTTAATCATCTGTTCTAAACTCGGCGGTTCCTTAACATCAGGCTCATTATTCAAAAAATCTCTATTGCCAACGCATAAAGTAGCTATTCGTGAGGCATCCAAATCTGAGGAAGCAAACATCTTAGTCCCTTCCATCGTACTCATCAAACGTGAGTGTGCACGTCACAGACCAAATTAATATATGCGATAAAGTGTGACCGCACCACCCTTTCTAGTTAGTGTGCTCAGGCACGGGATAAAGTCCGGTCAAAGACTGTATAATAATAACAAAATTTCAAAAATCCCAGCCACTGAGTCTTAGAATCAAGAAGTTTTTATTCTTCAACAAAGGATATGATCAAATTGATCTTTCACAAAAAGCAATCATGACTATTAAGGAAACATAAGGTGTAAATTCACTCAGATCCACACATACCCCATCCACCAAACACATCCGTATCTAACCCTAGGCATAAATATTGAAAGAAAAAACATCAAAGCAAAAAAACATCAGAGAAATAAATGTATTGTCACTCCCAGGGCGTCCCCAGGGAGTGAATTTTATGACACCATCCACTAAGGACTTCAAAAGATTAAGAACCATTAAGAGTGTCCACTCAATCTTTAACTCTGTAATGTTATGTGAACCAACAGTGTCTCGTACTGTTGTGGAAACTCCTAAAACAAGAATGTCTTGTGCGTTACAAAACTTCCAACTGTAACAATATGTATCTGTTTGAAACCATCAGCAATTGTCTTCTTGCCACTATATGAAGGTGGTCACAGGAAACATAACATGTTATAGTATTTGTAATCCATCATAGTGAATACTGGTAACGACTATAATTACAAATCTTGTAATTGTAAGATTTGTCATTATAGTCGTTACCAGTATTCACTATGATGGATTACAAATACTATAACATGTTATGTTTCCTGTGACCACCTTCATATAGTGGCACGAAGACAATTGCTGATGGTTTCAAACAGATACATATTGTTACAGTTGGAAGTTTTGTAACGCACGAGACATTCTTGTTTTAGGAGTTTCCACAACAGTACGAGACACTCTTGGTTCACATAACATTACAGAGTTAAAGATTGAGTGGACACTCTTAATGGTTCTTAATCTTTTGAAGTCCTTAGTGGGTGGTGTCGTAAAATTCACTCCCTGGGGACGCCCTGGGAGTGACAATACATTTATTTCTCTCATGTTTTTTTGCTTTGATGTTTTTTCTTTCAGTATTTATGCTGAGGGTTAGATACGGATGTGTTTGGTGGATGGGGTATGTGTGGATCTGAGTGAATTTACACCTTATGTTTCCTTGATAGTCATGATTGCTTTTTGTGAAAGATCAATTTGATCATATCCTTTGTTGAAGAATAAAAACTTCTTGATTCTAAGACTCAGTGGCTGGGATTTTTGAAATTTTGTTATTATAATTGTATTACTTAACTATTCTGCCTCCCACTGAGAGTGTAACTTCTTCTGCTGGCTGTGTTTACTTAGACTTGTCAATAGCATATACTATATTAGGGCCAGATCCATGATAATGCCAATTGTTTTAGAATGAGATGTCCAGCAATCTCATATAGTTGTGATGGAATGGTCAGGTGTTCACATACTTTTGGCCATTTAGTATATGTTGTTAGAGAAAGGTTTTGTTTGTCTCAGATATGCATGAATATTAGTGTGTACATACTTTTCTATCTCTGTGCTTATATCTTATCTATATATGTAGTAAGCATGACAGTGGAGTTACTGTGGGGTGTGTGTAAACACTGATATGTCAACTTACCTAGAGTATATAAACATAGATTATGTAGAATCAATGTCTGTAACCATAAAATAACAATTTAACTCAAAAATTGCAGAATTTAAAGAGATTTGTACCCACTCCTTTTTACATCTGTTAGTTGAGATCAGCTAATTATAATCAATGAAGCCACCACAACATAGAACAAGTTTAAAGTGAAAGTCAACCATAGCATTTTTGAAACACTAGGGTTGACTGTTGAAACAAACAAAGGGCACTTTCATTCATGAAGTATAAGATACTTCATGCAGAAAGTGCCTTTATTCATTTCAACCGTTCGCCGTTCTTAGCTGTAACAGCAGCCCACGGCAAAAAAATATTTTGCTAAGAGGTGACTTTTTCACCTCTTAGCAAATAGCCATGCAGTAAATTCAGCTCCCATGGGCGCCAAATCAGATTTACCGCACGGCTATTGGCTAAGAGGTGAAAACGGCACCTCTTAGCAAAAAAGTTTTTGCCGTGGGCTGCCGTAGCAGCTAAGAACTGCGAACGGTTGAAACGAATAAAGGCACTTTCTGCATGAAGTTTCTTATACTTCATGAATGAAAGTGCCCTCTTTTTGTTTCAATAGTCAACCCTAGCATTTCAAAAACGCTATGACTGACTTTCACTTTAACTGTCAAGGATACTGGCATAGTAAAGAAGCATAGTAATTAAAATATGAATAAAATAAAAAGCTTTTATAAACAGTTAACTGTAACAAATGCACAAAAAAAGCTTTGAAAAAAGTTCAAGAGAAACTAAATAAAAAATAAAAAGGAGACAACATTGTCTGCTTTGAAATGGCGAGACTCAACAGTGAGACAAGATACTACTCAAGGGCAAAATATACTTTAAGAATACTACATGCTTAAACAAGGATTACCCCAACAATTCCTCTACAATGCCCAGAATGCCCACAGCCAGCTCCATGTTTTCTTCTGTGAGGTTTCTGAAGTTCTCAATTTAAACAGTAAAACTGTTTTACTCTAATAAAATAAACCTTATAGTTACAAACATTTTCAAAAAACATTTTGCATGAATAAAATAAAAAGCTTTTATAAACAGTTCACTGTAACAAATGCACAAAAAAAGCTTTGAAAAAAGTTCAAGAGAAACTAAATAACAAATAAAAATGAGACAACCTTGTCTGCTTTGAAATGGCGAGACTCAACAGTGAGACAAGATACTACTCAAGGGCAAAATATACTTTAAGAATTCTACATGCTTAAACAAGGATTACCCCAACAATTCCTCTACAATGCCCAGAATGCCCACAGCCAGCTCCATGTTTTCTTCTGTGAGCTTTCTGAAGTTCTCAATTTAAACAGTAAAACTGTTTTACTCTAATAAAATAAACCTTACAGTTACAAAAATTTTCAAAAAACATTTTGCAAGCATGAATTCAAAGTGTTGCAGTTGCAATTATTGACTTTTTGCAGTGCTAGCAGTTTTCATTTTCTGTCTGAGATGCCATGTAATGGACACTTAACACAACTGTGGCCTCAATCCCAGTCTTTCAGATATCGGTCAATATGGGAAGCATGTTTTTTAGGTTATAAAAATCCAAAATTGAATAGGCAACGAAAAGCCCATAGCTGTGAACAATAGAACATTTCTCAAAATAATGTGTGTGGTTGTTAAATACTTGTTATCAGGATCCAAACTGGGAATTTAACTGAAACTCACATATACAATGGCACTTTCAAATCTCTTAAGGTTACATTATAGGGTGAGATTACATATGCGGCGCAAGCTTCAGTGCAACTGCTCAAACCCACGCTGCCCTTAATTTCACCTCGCATTGGGGTATCCCATAAACCCCGTCAGCTGTTCATAAAGTGCTGTAAGTCAGATAAACTAGCAATGTCCAGAAATGAGCGTAAATACAAATATCTTCAGTCGCCAGTGAGTTACGGCACTTTAGAAACTGCCAGCACCTAAGAAAATTAAAAAAATAAATAAATCTTCAGTAAAAGTCTAACCCGACTCCCAAAAATAAACCCGACACGTAAAACCCCTATATCCACAATCCCCCCACATCACAACTAATAATAAAAGTATTAAAAACCGACAACCATCCGCCAAACCCACACAACGCAATAATCTTAATAAAACTATTAAACCCTAAACCGCCAACCCCCTACAAAGCAAATAACTAATTAAATTACTAAACCCCCTAACCTAAATCCCCCTAAATTAACCCCAATTATCTAAATTAAAAATACTAAGTTACAAACAATTAAAATAAAAAAGATGAAGCAGACTCTCCCCTTACTAGAGCAGACCTAAATGCTTTACCCTCCAAAAAGGATTTTTCAACCTTCATGCAGCAGGTTAGCCAACTAATCAGAGATGGCATGGCTGAAGTTAAGAAAGACATCACGGAATTAGGCAACAGAGTTGTACAACTTGAGGAATATGCTGAGGAGGTGTTGGAATCTACAAATTTGACCACACTGCAACTCCAGCATCAGACCACTGAGATTATACAATTGCAAAATCAAATTGAGGACCTAGACAACAGAGGTCGCAGACAGAATTTAAGGATAAGAGGGATACCAGAAACCATCTTGCCTGCAAATTTACAACAATATCTACAAGATTTGTTTCACTTCCTGCTTGATACAGACCCCGACACGGACATAATGTTAGACAGAGCTCACAGAGCATTAAGGCCGAAACCACAACCCTCGGCACCACCTAGGGACGTTATCCTGAAGTGTCATTATTTCCAAGACAAGGAAAACATCTTGGCAGCAGCAAGAAAAAAATCACCTGTTCGTTACTTAGACACCCCTCTTCAAATATATGCAGACCTAAGTCCCCTCACTTTATCAAAACGCCGGGATGTGGGATTTCTCACAGTGCACCTGAGAAGTTTAGGAGTACCCTATCGTTGGGGCTTCCCCTTCTCTCTGAGAGCTTTAAAAGACAATAAAGAGGCTGTTTATAAAGACCTGGAGGACTTAGACACTGTCTGTACGCAATTAAATATTGCAAAACCAAGGATACCCGCTGAATCTGGCAAAGGACAAGAAGATGGTCCAGTCCAGCATCTACCACCGAAAGCACAGAGACAAAAATGGACAACAGTCCAGAGGAAAGCGAAATCGATGGCTCTGAAACATACGTACAAAGATTCCAGCAACATCGCTCCGCTATGAAGCTACTGATAGCAGTGTTCACAGGACTCTCCTCAATATAGAGAAGACCCAAGGTTATTATTGGACATGATAAGGTATAAATAGACCATTAGTCTAAAATGGTAGCGGCAGATTGTTTGTAGAGCCTTGGCTGTCTTTATCTCTCTTTCTACCAACAGGCTTTTACTACATGATTCCAGAAACTGTTACATAAATTTTGGACATTACTTTTCTTTTTTAAATTGGCAGGAGTAGCAGCAGTTGGTTTGCTGTCTCCTCCCACTTGTAGAATATGAGATTAGTCTATAATGGGATAGACTATATTGTTAGGTTTACTGTTCAGTTTATAGTTAGTAAGTTATTTAATATTTATGTGTTCTTTTTGTTCCATTTACAGAAATTTCTCCTAAATTGCTTAAGTTATTTCTTACAATCACAGAGCTTTTCTCAGAGTCCTCCGGGCTGGGGAGCGATACAGGCGTTTCCAAAAGATGTCATCAAGCCACAAGGTAAGACTACACACCCACATTTGATAAGACACAATGCATAGAAATATAACCATAGTTTCCCAGAACGCAAAGGGTCTCAACTCCCCCTCAAAAAGATCTATTGCCCTGAGGTGGTTTGCTAAGCAAAAAAGCTCAGTCATATTTGTTCAGGAAACCCACTTTTCAAAAACCTTGGAGCCTAAATTCTCGTCAAGGGACTTCCCAACAGGATACTTTAATTCCAACGAAAAAAAAAAATGGGGTGGGTATACTGTTACACCACAACACACCTTTTCAGCTGATCAACACAGTAGGGGACAGAGAGGGTAGAATACTCATAGTAATAGGATTGATATATAATAGACCAGTGACATTTGTCAATATATACGCACCCAACTCAGGTAGGACACCCTTCTTTAGAAGACTACTCTCCCTGGTCCTAGAACATAGAAAGGGTGTGTTGATTTTAGGAGGGGATCTCAATGTAACCATGGACCCCCTCCTGGACACAACTTCCATTAATACTAGTGCAGCTCATAAACCTCCAGACTTGGTTTATAGATGTTTCCGACAACTTGGATTGATAGATATTTGGAGGGTACAGCATCCCTTGCAAAAGAATTATACATTTTACTCACACCCGTGGGCTTCATACTCGCGGCTGGATTATCTGTACATAGATCAATCCAGCTTATCCTTTGTGACAGACTCAGATATCCAACCAACCACATGGGCGGATCATTCATCTCTATTTCCATACATTGGCCAGAAACCCCAGTAAGCCCTTTTATTTGGAGGTTAGATGAATATCTCCTGAACCACCCACTAACAAATAAAGCTTTAACCACCTCAATCACAGAATACTTCCAGTTTAACATGAACACAGAGGTATCATCACTCAACATTTGGGAGGCACATAAGGCAGTGTTCCGAGGGGAGTGCATCAAACATAAAGCTTATATGAAGAAAACATACAACATGACAGTAGACTCCTTACTCTCTAGATTACGAGAACTAGAAATAGAATATAAACAACGACCAAAAGACCCTAACCTTTTAACGCTAATAACTAAAGCCAGAGCAGACCTTAACAATATACTTACAAGGGAGGCACAGAAGTCAGCACTTAAACTAAGAAAAACTTTCTTTTACGAGGGAAACAGAGTGGGATCACTACTGGCAAGGGCTCTGAGCGCCAAAACTGGTCAAACACATGTACACAAAATACAAAAACAGTCTGGGACGGATATCCATGACAGCAAGGAAATAGCAGACAGTTTCAGGGACTTTTACGCAAGACTTTACAATCTAGAACAATTAGACATGCCGTCACATATCAGAGGCATGGAACAATATATACAAACTGCCAATCTGAACCCCCTGACAGAATCTCAGAAAAGAGATCTGGACATGCCATTCACACAAAAAGAAATCCTGACAGTTATCTCCCATCTCCCAACAGGGAAAAGTCCGGGTCCAGATGGGTTCACTAACTCATATTACAAAACTTTCAAGCACATTTTGGCCCCTCACTTATTGTCCTTATTCCAGGCCATAGATAGTGACTTAAAATTCTCACCCGAAATGTTAACGGCGCACATTGCGGTTATATTAAAGCCAGATAAACCACAGGATCAAATGGGTAGCTACAGACCTATCTCCTTGCTCAATTCGGACATAAAGATTTTTAGCAAACTTATAGCAAATCGTATAAACTTAGTATTGAACGATATCATACACACTGATCAGGTGGGCTTCACACCTCGTCGTGAAGCACGAGACAACACAATATGAGCGTTAACACTATCGTCATATGCAAAATTTCACAACATACCGGCAGTAATAATGACAACGGATGCAGAAAAGGCGTTCAATAGGACAAATTGGCAATTCCTTAAAAAAACATTAGAAATATTTGGATTCGGCCCCAAAATGATAGATAGAGTCTGTAGCCTTTACACTTGCCCACAGGCCAGAGTAAGAGTAAATAGCATGCTATCAGACCCATTTTCGATCCAAAACGGCATGAGACAGGGGTGCCCACTGTCCCCCATCTTGTTTATATTGATTATGGAGGTACTCACAGCTCACATACGTGCCAACAAATATATACATGGTATAACTATAGGGCCTAACGAATTTAAAATCGCAATGTACATGGATGATGTTCTCTTCTCTGTCACCACCCCCAATAGCACCATCCCAATGATACTCAGGGAAATTGAGAAATTCTGCACTTTTTCAAATTTTTTAATAAATCAAACTAAGTCAGAAGTACTGAATATATCACTGAGTCCACCAGAATTCCAAAAACTTTCAAGGGTTTGTCCCTTGCGTCTACAGTCAGAGTCAGTCAGATATCTAGGTATCTACCTTTCCCCGAGTCCCTCAACCCTCTTCAAGAAAAACTTTGAGTCCCTATTCAATAATATATCAAGAGATCTGAACACTTGGGCCACTAAAACAATCTCATGGTGGGGTAGAATTCACTCTATTAAAATGACAATACTACCTAAAATCCTATACCTACTAAAAGCCTTGCCAATCCACCTTCCCTATGAGTTCTTGACACGGGTACAAAGACAGATAAACACCTATGTATGGGGCAAGATAAAACCCAGGGTTAATAGAAGCACCCTACACAGATCTACAACTATGGGTGGGGTGGGATTACCAAGAATTGAGGAGTATTATCATGCAGTGACTCTCCAGAGAATTCTGGACTGGCATGGTTCATCATCTCATAAAGCATGGGTGTCTTTTGATTCCCATATCCTACAGATTCCATTTGTGGGAGCAGTGTGTTGGGTCCCCTCGGATTTAAGACCACCACAATGCGGACAATTAAATGTACATAAACACTTCTTTAAGGAATGGGAGAAGATAAAGACCTTATATCCTCATATTTCATCCATTAGATCCCCACTGTTCCCTATAGTTCTCAACACAGAAATGGTGGGGGGTCTGGATAGGGGATTTAGAAGACTTAAGGAATGGGGATACACAATTCCATTATGTAGATTTATTGAGGAGGGGAGATTACTGAGCAGACACAGGTTAGAGACCTCTGCAGAAGGACGATACATACACTGGCTTAAGTATGCACAACTTCAGCATTTCCTACAGACATCACCACACAAGAAGGAGTTCCTCCGCTCTTTGACCCCCTTCGAACAGTTGTGTAACAGTGAAAAGACAATTCAGAGCCCTTTGTCAGTATCACGCCACCTTTTGCTAGAACCTCAAAATACCACATTACCAAACTTCAAAACGAGGTGGGCGCATGACCTTCATGCGGAGATAGATAGGAAAGACTGGCACAATGTGTTCCAAAGGACTAAAAAATCCTCTACCTCCCCACAAATACTCGAAATGAACTATAAACTTTTGTCTCGTTGGTACTTAACTCCAACTAGACTGAACAAAATATACCCTGACTCTTCGCGTATGTGTTGGAGGGGATGCGGGGGACAGGGATGCTTACTACATATATGGTAGGATTGTCCTGTAATTAAAAAACTATGGAAGGAAGTGGAAGTATACCTCCAAAGACTGGTGGGCGACACATTTAAATTAACAGCCAGAATAGCATTATTAAACGACACTACCCACATTACATGTAAGCTGAGATCTCTTAAGTACAGATAGGATTGAATGGAGCTCGTTCATTAATAGCTAGAGCATGGAAGACACCCTTCCCCCCAACTAAGGAGTCGTGGATCGAAAGAACCAATGAACTCATGGTACTAGAAGAGTATGGGTTCCTAAAATGGAACAAGCTCTCCTTCTTCTTAGACACCAGATTTTTATGGGAAAATTTACATTTACCATTTCAAGACACAACACATTGACAAGATCACTACGGTTGGTAGGACTACTGATACATGGGCCTGTCTGTGTGTCCCCCCCCCCGACTCCCGGATCCAGGATTATTCATAGGAGATTCAATGATAATAGGAGAATTAGTCTGTAGGAGATATTAGGTAAGAATGATAGTTTTAATATCTATCAGTGAATGGTTTTAGACTGGAACGCAAGTTAATAGTTAAAATTGACTTTGTAATCTTTGCAGACTTAAGAGTGTACAACTATGCTGTACAATGATTGTTTGATTTTTCTTGTAAACTGAAAACATAATAAATAAAAAAAAAAAAAAAATAACATTACTTAAAAATAAAAAAACCTAAGATTAAATTAATCTAAGATTACAAAAATAAAAAAATTCTTACATTACATTAAATAATAAACCAAATTATCAAAAATAAAAAAAATAAAGCTAATCCCTATGATAATAAAAACGCCCCCCCCAAAATAAAAACATCCCCTAACTACCAATTGCCCTTAAAAGTGTTAAACAGAGAGAGTTAAATAGCTCTTTTACCTTAAAAAATACAAAACCCCCCTCTAATAGTAAATACCCCCCCACACACACCAAACCCCCCAAATTAAAAAAACTAACACTAAAAAATCCTAAACTACCCATTGCCCCTTAAGGGGCATTTGTATGGGCAATGAAGTTAGTTGTGAAGTCTTCTTCCAAGCAGCGATATCTTCTATCTTCTTCCAGGAAGAAGCTGGCGCAGAGCGTAGAGCGGAACTGAAGACTGGTGACTGCAGAACTAAAGACCGGCAACAGTGGAACTGAAGACCGGTGACTGCGGAGCCATGGAGTGTGGAGATCCTCTTCATACGATCACCACCGCACACTGAGGCTTAAATTCAAGGTAAGCGTTTAAATATGGGGTACCTTGCATTCCTAGAGGCTGATTAGTCTTCAAATTCAAATCAGCCAATAGAATGAGAGCTACAGAAATCCTATTTACTGTTCAAATCAGTCAAAGTTATCAACCACTAAACCTCCAGCCTCTCACATCACCGCTACTAAATAAACCCATTAACCCCTAAAATCCCACCCCCCCACATCGCAAAACACTAAATTAAACTATTAACCCATAAACACCCCCATAACTTTAATTAAAAATTACAATATAACTATCTTAACATAAATAAAAACTTACCTGTGAAATAAAAATAAAGCTAACATTAAACTATAAATTAACCTAACATAACTATTCTAATAAAATAAAAAATACTACCAATTAAAAAATCTAAATGACAAATTTAAAAAACCTAACACTATGAAAAAATAAAAAAATCTAAAATTAACAAAAATAATAAACACTAAATTACGAAAAATAAAAAACACTAAACTTACAAAAAATAATAAATGAAATGATCAATAATAAAAACAATTACACCTAATCTAATAGCCCTATAAAAATGAAAAAGCCCCCCCAAAAATACCCCCTCTAGCCTACAATAAACTACCAATAGCCCTTAAAAGGGCCTTTTGTAGGGCATTGCCCTAAGTCAAACAGCTCTTTTACCTGTAAAACAGTTGTGTAACAGTGAAAAGACAATTCAGAGCCCTTTGTCAGTATCACGCCACCTTTTGCTAGAACCTCAAAATACCACATTACCAAACTTCACAACGAGGTGGGCGCATGACCTTCATGCAGAGATAGATAGGAAAGACTGGCACAATGTGTTCCAAAGGACTAAAAAATCCTCTACCTCCCCACAAATACTCGAAATGAACTATAAACTTTTGTCTCGTTGGTACTTAACTCCAACTAGACTGAACAAAATATACCCTGACTCTTCGCGTATGTGTTGGAGGGGATGCGGGGGACAGGGATGCTTACTACATATATGGTAGGATTGTCCTGTAATTAAAAAACTATGGAAGGAAGTGGAAGTATACCTCCAAAGACTGGTGGGCGACACATTTAAATTAACAGCCAGAATAGCATTATTAAACGACGCTACCCACATTACATGTAAGCTGAGATCTCTTAAGTACAGATAGGATTGAATGGAGCTCGTTCATTAATAGCTAGAGCATGGAAGACACCCTTCCCCCCAACTAAGGAGTCGTGGATCGAAAGAACCAATGAACTCATGGTACTAGAAGAGTATGGGTTCCTAAAATGGAACAAGCTCTCCTTCTTCTTAGACACCAGATTTTTATGGGAAAATTTACATTTACCATTTCAAGACACAACACATTGACAAGATCACTACGGTTGGTAGGACTACTGATACATGGGCCTGTCTGTGTCCCCCCCCCCCCGACTCCCGGATCCAGGATTATTCATAGGAGATTCAATGATAATAGGAGAATTAGTCTGTAGGAGATATTAGGTAAGAATGATAGTTTTAATATCTATCAGTGAATGGTTTTAGACTGGAACGCAAGTTAATAGTTAAAATTGACTTTGTAATCTTTGCAGACTTAAGAGTGTACAACTATGCTGTACAATGATTGTTTGATTTTTCTTGTAAACTGAAAACATAATAAATAAAAAAAAAAAAAATAACATTACTTAAAAATAAAAAAACCTAAGATTAAATTAATCTAAGATTACAAAAATAAAAAAATTCTTACATTACATTAAATAATAAACCAAATTATCAAAAATAAAAAAAATAAAGCTAATCCCTATGATAATAAAAACGCCCCCCCAAAATAAAAACATCCCCTAACTACCAATTGCCCTTAAAAGTGTTAAACAGAGAGAGTTAAATAGCTCTTTTACCTTAAAAAATACAAAACCCCCCTCTAATAGTAAATACCCCCCCACACACACCAAACCCCCCAAATTAAAAAAACTAACACTAAAAAATCCTAAACTACCCATTGCCCCTTAAGGGGCATTTGTATGGGCAATGAAGTTAGTTGTGAAGTCTTCTTCCAAGCAGCGATATCTTCTATCTTCTTCCAGGAAGAAGCTGGCGCAGAGCGTAGAGCGGAACTGAAGACTGGTGACTGCAGAACTAAAGACCGGCAACAGTGGAACTGAAGACCGGTGACTGCGGAGCCATGGAGTTTGGAGATCCTCTTCATACGATCACCACCGCACACTGAGGCTTAAATTCAAGGTAAGCGTTTAAATATGGGGTACCTTGCATTCCTAGAGGCTGATTAGTCTTCAAATTCAAATCAGCCAATAGAATGAGAGCTACAGAAATCCTATTTACTGTTCAAATCAGTCAAAGTTATCAACCACTAAACCTCCAGCCTCTCACATCACCGCTACTAAATAAACCCATTAACCCCTAAAATCCCACCACCCCACATCGCAAAACACTAAATTAAACTATTAACCCATAAACACCCCCATAACTTTAATTAAAAATTACAATATAACTATCTTAACATAAATAAAAACTTACCTGTGAAATAAAAATAAAGCTAACATTAAACTATAAATTAACCTAACATAACTATTCTAATAAAATAAAAAATACTACCAATTAAAAAATCTAAATGACAAATTTAAAAAACCTAACACTATGAAAAAATAAAAAAATCTAAAATTAACAAAAATAATAAACACTAAATTACGAAAAATAAAAAACACTAAACTTACAAAAAATAATAAATGAAATGATCAATAATAAAAACAATTACACCTAATCTAATAGCCCTATAAAAATGAAAAAGCCCCCCCAAAAATACCCCCTCTAGCCTACAATAAACTACCAATAGCCCTTAAAAGGGCCTTTTGTAGGGCATTGCCCTAAGTCAAACAGCTCTTTTACCTGTAAAAAAATACAAAGTCCCCCAAAAAAAACAACTTTAAAAAAACCCTAAGCTACCCATTGCCCCTAAAGGGGCATTTGTATGGGCATTTGTAAGGGTATTCAGTTCTTTTTCATTGCCCTTAAAAGGGCATTCAGCTCTTTTAAAAAAGCCCTAATCTAAAAAAAAAAAAAAAAAGAAAAAAAAAACCCATAACACTAACCCCAGAATTTCTACTCACGGTTTCTGAAGTCTGGACATCCATCTACATCCAGGCAGCGAGAAGTCTTTATCCAGGCGGCAATATTTCCACCACCGTACACAAGTTAAATGCAAGGTAGCCGTTTCAAAATGGCATACCTTGCATTCTTATTGGATGATTTGATTCTTCAAATTCAGATCAGCCATTAGGATGAAAGCTTCTGAACTCCTATTGGCTGTTCAAAATAGCCAATAGGATGAGAGCTACTAAAATACTATTGGCTGTTCAAATCAGCCAATAGGATTTCAGTAGCTCTCATCCTATTGACTGATTTGAATTTGAAGAATCAAATTAGCCAATAAAAATGTAAGGTACGCCATTTTGAAATGACAACTTTGCTTTTAACTTCAGTGTACGGCGGTGACCATATGAAGGGTAGAGAGAGAAAGAGAGAGAGAGAGTGATGTATTTTTGAATAAATCTAACATATTCTGCTATGTGCAAAACATTGGAATGTGAGCGCTAGTAAGGTTTTTTTTTCCCACTTTTTGTGGTCCATTGAAGTCTATGGGGGAATACATTAATGCAATTTTAATATTTAAAGTTCAGCTTTTTTGTGCACATTGGGATAGCGCATGAGTGAAAACATTTTACTTTTAACTTTTCATATGAGCGCTTCCCGACACGAGCAAAAAGCCAAAGTCTAGCGGGGTTAATGTGCAAGCAGGAGCACAAACTACCACTCCACGCATAATTTTTCCCTATATGTTTAAGATTTATGTGATTTATATGAATATTATTGTAAGTGAGGTCTCTCTCCAGCTTATTCTGGCACAACAGTATTTCGCCTGACACTGGAAATGCAGGCCAAGCCAGGAAAAATGTTAGCTGTTTGTTTAAGTTTTTTTCAATATTTCAAATTATTGATTGAAAAAGCACAGTTTTCCAATTTGGTGATATATACTTCTGAAATTAAGAACACTATGGATTAGATTACAAGTGACATACTAACATTTGCACACAAGCTATATCAGGCTTCTGCACTCAACGGAAAGAGCACTCTTATTGCAAGATGAAAGTAAAAGCGATTGCAAGAGTGTAATAGTATTTTATGGTTGTCTGCTTGGCACGACTGAAAAGCTTGATTAAAGCTAGTGGGTTAAAAAAATGCACTAAACAAAAATAAATACATTTAAAATGACAGTTACACTTATATAAGCACTGATAAATTCATATAAAATCTTTAAAAAGTTATAAAGGCTCAAAGGTATATGATTTACAACAAAGTGGCTGCAAACTGTATATATACATACATATACATGTCTAAATATGTGTATTATGGGTATATAGATGATATATAGATAGATAGGTGTATATATTTGTGTACATATTTATTTATGTGTTTTCTGTACTATACTTACTGTACACGTTTCACATTTCAATGTTCTTCACATACCGGATCTTTTTTATATTTGAAGAAGATTGGAATATAAAGCAGAATGTGCTTCGGGTTTTGCGCTTTTAGGTCTAACGAGTTGTCAGGTTAACGCATATGAAAAATGTGTTATCGTAAGGCATATTATGTAAATATTACATATAAAATATTAAAAATATTAATAATTATTAAACAAATTATAGACACTGATTTTTTTTTTAATAATTCATAGAATATATATATAAGTATGTATATATATATTTACAGTATCTATGATAATTTTTAATAATTATTATTATTTTTTAATATTTTATATTTAATATTTCAATAACGTGCCTTAAGATAACTAATTGTTTCAATGTTCTTCAAATAGATTTTTTTTTATTATTATTTTTTTTTATTATTATTATTGAATATATATATATATATGGTAATGTAAAAAAATAATATATATATATATATATATAATATATATAATATATATATAGCTATATATTTACAATAAAAATAACATTTTCTGTATCTCTGAAGAACACTGGAATGTGAATTGTTAATAGCTCCTGTCAGTTTTACGCACGAGCAATAAGTGTTAGGTTTTTTTTTTCTTCTGCACTTGCCATTGAAGTATATGGGGAGAATAAGTTAACACAGTAACAATATTTGAAGTCCTTTGGTAAGCGCATATTGGGTTTTGCTCACACAAACCCTTTTTATTTTAAACTTCTATTATGCACGCTACCCAATGCACGCAAAAAGCTTACTTCTAGCAAAGTTTGCGCTTCAATGGGTGCCTTGTAATCTAGTCCGATGGGTTTTTTTATTAGAAAGAAATAGTCAAAACTTATCTTATCTTCTGAAATAGTATTTTAACTGTTCTCAAACTTTAAACAGCGAAACCTCTCCATTACAATAATGAGGCCATAAAAATATTATGAAAACTGGATTGTGCCTTTGTAACTATGTTTTCAAATGGGATCTTACCTTAATGACTGGGATTTTAATAATGTAGCCACAAAAAATGTAAACCACACTTTAGTGAAAGAGTTTTGTTTAGATAGATATATAGATACATGCTCCTAAATCTTGACCATATTTGTCAAACACTGCATTCAGTGATTTCAATAAGTGCACCACATCCCCTCCCCCAAATCTGCTGCCCTACATAGGTTTCCAGGGACAGTGGACTTGAACTATGTGGGGGTTTTAAAATGTATGTGATAGGTCTTAAGTGTCCCCTGGCACCCAAGGAGTTACTTTACCTAATTAGTACTTTTATCCCCACCATTCTCTCCAATGTTAATAGTCTCCCTCCCTCCTCTCTCTCCTTCCCTTTTCTCTATTTTCTCCCTCATCTGCCATCTCTCTCCCTTCTCTCCCACCCCTCCCTTTTTCTCTTCCCTCCTCTCCCTCCTCTCCCTCATCTCCTTTAACTTACTTTGGAAATACCAAGAAACAAGTCATGGTTCACCCTGACCAAAAAAATATTATGGCTATAAAAGGCCTAAAACCTGAAGTTTGTGAGAAGTCTAGGGACAGAAACCTAAATATGCCACTGATTAATATATCTGTTTCCACATGGGAACAATCTCCTTTCTCCACAAGAGAAGAAATAAATAAGAGTTGGAAATTATTAACAGGCCATGCAGCCATATTGTCTGAATTAATAAAACACTCACGGGTGTCTTAACAAAAAAACCACACATATGAGAAGTGCTACATAAATTCATGTAAATGCTCTAAATAGATAAATTAAATTAAACGTACGGTATATGTATTTGTATAAAGACTCTGTTCAAAGAGCGTCTTTCATGTCACCAAATAGTTACAGCTCTGTTAGCATAACAAAAACAAATATATATATATATATATAATGAACAGACAAATATTTAAAAATGTATGAATTAAATAGGATACTTAGTCCCAATAGATCAACTTGATCTTCAGTTGAGTAAACTCAATCCTCAAATGCTGCTCCTTCTCAGTACTCTGGTGTTTCCTCACAGGCTCAAAAAGATATGTGTAACGATTTAATCTGTAGAACAGAATAAATGGAGCGCACAAGAAGATCTAAGTGCAGAGTTAAAAGTACATTTTATTTCATTACCTAAAAACGTAAGTATATGCACTCACAAAGGTACCTTCAAACATATGAGGTATGTTGTAGCAATCAATATATGCTCTGTCCCCTTAAGAAACGTCCAGCCCAGGTTCACACTTAATCCTTTTATTTGTCAGGCTCCTTATATCAGGCTCTTTCTATTCCTTAATCGGATAGTGTGGTCCTTTTAGGGCAAATCATGCAAGTTAAATACTACAGGGGTAGCAGAGAACAAACAAACTTAGGAGATCCTGTGAGATCAAAGCATAGAAAACTCGTATAGCCGGCTCAAGTCTGACAGTGCGATATTCACATTCACGTCTCCTCGTAGCAAACAGTGGGTGTGGCCTAACACATTTTGCGGGCTCCTCCCCGCTTCATCAGAGGCTGTGCTTCACGAGTGTCTTAGACAAACAAATTTGTGACTAATCATGCTGCAGAAGTTTTCCATTTGCTTGCTGTAGAACTCTATTATAACAATAGGTCAGGAAGAGCTATCAGAACTCATGATGATCCATCCAAAACCTGGGCTTACTACACATCATTTATAATGTTCTTAGTTCATAACTTCTTTAATGCAATTTATATTCATTTATAATATGGGCTAGATTAAAAGTGGCACGCTAATTGTTGCACTTAAGTAATATTGACTTTTTGCACTTGTGTCAGGGTTTTTCCCCTGCTTTGTTTGCCATGTGCTGCTGGCAGCCATTTTACTCCCGTCTCTTGCTGAGTCTGGTGCAGAGTGTGTTATGCTGCTCATTTCCTGCATGCTCTCTTATGGCCAGACTGGTATACATCATCCATGTGAGACAGGTTGCAGTCTCAGAATTGTGATGTCATCACTTATTATTTTAAGGGCTTCTGTTCAGTTGTTTTGCCCTTGCGTTGTCTGAGACCAGTTTGTAAGTTCCAGTTCCTGTGTATTACCTGGCTGTCTGACGTCCCTCCTGGTTCCTGATCCGTGGCTTGTTCCTGACTCTGCTGTTCTCCTTGTTACTGATTCCGGCTCACCTGAATATTCGCTTTGGCTCTTGACTCGGCTCGTCTGACTATTCGCTTTGGCTCCTGACTCAGCTCGTCTGACTACCAGCTCTGGCTTTGACTCCTGGCTTGTTGTTTGACTTGTGGACATTTTATTATTTTTTGTTATTAATAAAGGTGTGATTATTTTTACAATTCTCGTCTCAGTCTGATTCCTGGAACCCTGACAACTTGTTAGGGATAGGGCACATATTACAAGTTAAAAGTAAATACTATCACAAGAGCGCAATCGCATTTTATGCTCGGCGGGTTACTGCAACTGAAATGCTTGTGTAAAACATAGTGCAATAAAAAAAAAGTTCCACTAAACACAACATAAATACATTTAAAAATACAGTTACACTCATATAAACACTATCTGCTAAAAATTATTCATGGAAATCTCACTGGAAGTGACATAATAAGATATCTCTATGGTAACCACCATAGTAACACTAATTGTAGCGAAATATATAGTGCAAGCTTCTATCAAAAAAATACATTATGTAACATATAAGCATTATGTAACATATAAGCAGTGCTAAATAATATGTATCAACATAATCAAATATTGCATATATAACAGAGTTACTGGGTATCAATATCAATCAACAATTTGTCTTTTAATATAATAATGCTTTTAGGATTGAGTTGTATGACCGTCATCAGTATATACTCAAAGTATCCCCAAATAGCTATAACGAAATACATTACGCAGTGCAGCTCCTACCTTAACAATCACCCTGTTAGAGAAACAGACAGGCAGTTTATAGTAGACATGTGTGCGATCGAAAAATTTGTCGTAAAAAAAGCCGGTTCAGACATTTGTAATAATTCAGTTCATACATTTGTAATAATTCGGTATGTGTCGGTAATTCGGTTTCGGGATTTATTCGTGTTGTTCCAAATTTTTAAATTTGGATTCATTCGAAACCATAACCAAATTATTATTAATGTCGGACTGAATCGTTATTACGGACTGAATCTTTAATTCTAACTAATGTTCTGGCGATTGCCAAAAAAAATTATGTTTAACTGCTGCCGCCACACATGCGACCACTAAATAAAGCTATTAACCCCTAAATTGCTGTCCCCACACATCATTAACGCTACCTAAACCTATTGACCCTTAATCACAGTTCCCCGACATCGCGGACACAAACTAAACCTATTAACCCCTAAACTGCACCCCCCAGATCACCAACACTACCTAAACCTATTAACCCCTAAACCGCCGTTCCCAAAAATCGCCAACACTAAATAAATCACTAAATAAAGTATTAACCCCTAAACCGCCATTCCAATCGCCAACACTAACTAAAACTATTAACCCCTAAACCACATTTCCCTGACATCGCTGACACTAACTAAACCTATTAACTCCTAAACCGCACCCCCCACATCGCCAACACTAACTAAACCTATTAATTAACCCCTCAACCACTGGCCCCGTACATCACAACAACCTAAATTAAACTATATTAACCCCTAAACCTAACCCTAAACCTAACCGTAACCCTGAACCAAACCCTAACCCTAACACTCCCTAACTTTAACATAATTTAAATAGACCAAGATTAAAGTGCTGCTATTACATGTTTTCCAAAACCTGCGTTACCGGGCAATATGGTTGCATTAAGCACCATACCGCACACACATACCAACGCTGCTTTGAGCTGGTTTTACATGCTCGTGCACGATTTCCCCATAGACATCAATGGGGAGAGCCGGCTAAAAAAAAGCCTAACATCTGCAATAAAGGAGCGTAAATCTCTGTAACGTAGCCCCATTGATTCCTATGAGGAAAGTAAATTTATGCTTACTTTACTTTGAAGTCGTTCTCATGGCAGGCAGAAGTCTTCATCCAGACGGCATCTTCTATCTTCATCCTTCCGACGTGGAGCGGGTCCATCTTTAAGACATCCGGCCTGGAGCATCCTCTTCTTTCGCTGTCTACTAAAGAATGAAATTTCCTTTAAATGACGTCATCCAAGATGGCATCCCTTGAATTCCTATTGGCTGATAGAATTCTATCAGCCAATCGGAATTCAAGGGTAAAAAATCCAATCAGCCAATAGAATTGAGCCCGCCTGGTGGACGACTTCTTGCTGCTTGGATGAAGACTTCTCCCAGCTTCATTAAGGACTTCTTGCCGCTTGGATGAAGACTTCTCTCGGCTTGATGAGGATGGATGTCCGGTCTTCAAAAACTGTAAGTGGATCTTCGGGGGTTAGTGTTAGGTTTTATTAAGAGTTTATTGGGTGGGTTTTATTTTTAGCTTAGGGTTTGGGCACAGAAAAATAGATAAATGCCCTTTTAAGGGCAATGCCCATCCAAATGCCCTTTTCAGGGCAATGGGGAGTGATATTATTTGGGGGGTTTGGTTGTGTAGGTGGTGGGTTTTACTGTTGGGGGGTTGTTTGTATTTTTTTACAGGTAAAAGAGCTGATTTCTTTGGGGCAATTCCCCCGCAAAAGGCCCTTTTAAGGGCTATTGGCAGTTTAGTTTAGGCTAGGGTTTTTTTTTATTTTGGAGGGGGCTTTTTTATTTTGATAGGGCTATTAGATTAAGTGTAATTAGTTTAAATATTTGATAATTTTTTTTTAATTTTGTGTAATTTAGTGTTTATTTTTTTTTGTAATTTAGTTAATTGTATTTAATTAATGTAATTAATTTAATTTTAGTATAATGTTAGGTGTTAGTGTGAGACAGGTTAGGTTTTATTTTACAGGTAAATTTGTATTTATTTTAACTAGATAGATAGTAAATAGTTAATAACTATTTACTAACTAGTCTACCTATTTAAAATAAATACAAACTTAGCTGTGAAATAAAAATAAAACCTAAGATAGCTACAATGTAACTATTAGTTATATTGTAGCTAGCTTAGAGTTTATTTTATAGGTAAGTATTTAGTTTTAAATAGGAATTATTTAGGTAATGATAGCAATTTTTATTTAGATTTATTTTAATTATATTAAAGTTAGGGGTGTTAGGGTAAGGGATAGATTTAGGGTTAGGTTTAGGGGTTAATAACTTTAGTATAGTGGTGGCGGCGACGTTGGGGGTGGCAGATTAGGGGTTAATAAGTGTAGGTAGGTGGCGGCGATGTCGGGGCGGCCGATTAGGGGTTAATAACTGTAATGTAGGTTGCTGTGATGTTAGGGGCGGCAGTTTAGGGGTTAATAATTTTTAACTAGTGTTTGCGATGCGGGAGTGTGGCAGTTTAAGGGTTGATATGTTTATTATAGTGGTGATGATGTCCGGAGCGGCAGATTAGGGGTTAATATTTTTATTATAATGTTTGCCATGTGGGAGGGCCTTGGTTTAGGGGTTAATAGGTAGTTTATGAGTGTTAGTGTACTTTGTAGCAGTTTAGTATGAGTTTTATGCTACAGCTTTGTAGAAGTAAAACCCATAACTACTGACTTAGATGTCGGTACGAATCCTGTCAGTATAGGCTGTACCGCTCACTTTTTGACCTCCCAGGCAAAACTCGTAATACCAACACCATGGAAGTCCCATTGAAAAAGGACTTTTTGAAAAGGTGCGGTAGTTACGTTGCGTTACAGCCAAAAAAGTGTGCGGTACAGATATACCTACAAGACTCGTAATAGCAGCGGTAGTGAAAAAGCAGCGTTATGAGTCATAAAGCAAAACACGTAATGTGGCCATAAATAAATACCTATATAAAACTAAATACCATTTTACCTGTGAAATAAAAATAAAAATGAAGCTAGCTACAATATAACTAATAGTTTTATTGTAGCTAGCTTAGGTTTTATTTTTATTTGACAGGTAAGTTTGTATTTATTTTAACTAGGTAGACTAGATAGTAAATAGTTGACTATTTACTAACTACCTAGTTATTAAAATAAATACAAACTTATCTGTGAAATAAAAGTAAAACCTAAGCTGCCTTACACTAATAGCTAACATTACAAAATAAAAAAAAACTACCATTACAAAAAATAAAAAAAATACCATTACAAAAAATAACACATGAAAGTATCCAAAACAATAAAAATGATTCCTATTCTAATACCCCGGAAAAAAAACACCCCAAAATAAAAAAAACTAATCTATAATAAACTACCAAGGGCCTTTTGTAGCCCATAAAAAGGCCTTTTGTAGGGCATTGCCATAAAGAAATCAGCTATTTTTCTAAAAAAGAACACCCCCTAACAGTATAAACCCCCCCCAAGCCCACAAAATAAAAATAAAGTTAAACCTAATCTACCCATTGCCCTGAAAAGGTCATTTGTATGGGCATTGCCCTTAAAAGGGCATTCAGCTCTTTCACTGCCCATTAAAAATAAAAAAGGCTATTCTAAAAAAAACACCCCAAAGTGAAAAAAATACATTACACAAAATGACAAACAAATTAACCAAAATAATAACAATTATTCCTATTCTAATAACCATTTAAAAAAACAACAACCCAAAATAAAAGAAACCGAATATATAATTAACTACCAATAGCCCTTAAAAGGGTCTTTTGTAGGGAATTGCCTTAAAGTTTACAGCTCTTTTGCTAAACAAAAATACAAAGACCCCCTAACATTACAAACCCCCACCCCCCCAAACCCACAAAATTAAAAAAAATATATCTAAAAAACCTAATCTACCCATTGCCCTGAAAAGGGCATTTATATGGGCATTGCCCTTAAAAGGGCATTCAGCTCTTTAACTGCCCTTAAAAGGGCATTTAGCTCTTTTAAGAGTGCCCACTACCCTAATCTAAAAAAAAAACACCCCGAAAAACCTTAAAAAAACCTAACACTAACCCCTCTTTAGGTAGATGACTCCATCTTCATCCATCGCGGGACCAGCATCTTCTTCATCCCTGTGAAGTAGGAGTGGTCTATGCGCGGGTGACTCCATCTTAATCCATCGAGGATCCGGCATCTTCTTCATCCCTGAGGAGGCGGAGGTCCAGGCGGAAGTTCATCTATCTGACATGGAGGTCCTCTTCATGCGATCGTCTGCTACACACTGAGGATTTAAATGCAAGGTACCCTTTATACTGGGGGTACCATTGCATTCCTATTAGCTGAAAATTTTGAATCAGCCAATAGGAATAAGAGCTGCTTAAATCCTATTGGCTGTTCATATCAGTATTCAAGCAGCTCTCATTCCTATTGGCAGAATGCCCTTTTAAGGGCATTAAAAGAGCTGAATGCCCTTTTAAGGGCAATGCCCATACAAATGCCCTTTTCAGGGCAGTGGGTAGATTCGTTTTTTATTTTGTGGGTTTGGAGGGGTGGGGGTTTGTAAAGTTAGTGGGTCTTTGTATTTTTGATTAGCAAAAGAGCTGTAAACTTTAGGGCAATGGCCTATAAAAGGCCCTTTTAAGGGCTATTGGTAGTTTATTATAGATTAGGTATCTTTTATTTTGGGTGTTTTTTTAAAACTGGGTATTAGAATAGGAATAATTGTTATTATTTTTGATAATTCATTTGTTATTTTGTGCAATGTTTTTTTTCTTTTTGGGGTGTTTTTTTGTTTTGTTTTTAGAATAGCCATTTTTTTATTTTTAATGGGCAGCAAAAGAGCTGAATGCCCTCATATGGGCAATGCCCATACAAATGCCCTTTCAGGGCAATTGGTAGATTAGGTTTAACTTTATTTTGTAGGCATGTAAAGCCTGCCAGTACCAAAATGAAAGGCTTTCTGTTTTTTTTTTTTAAATATATATATTCAGTGATGGATCCCCCCTTAGCCCCAACATCCCTTATCCCCCCCCAAACATCTCTCTAACCCTCTTCCAGCTACCTATTTGCACCCATCTTGGGTACTGGCAGCTGTCTGCCAGTGCCCAGTTTGCCATATAATTAGTTATCCCCCAGCGATGGGCTGTCCACCCGCCTCCCTACAATGGCTCCCACCCACCAACAATTGGCACCACTACTGGCTGATGCAGAGAGGGACACAGAGTGGGTGGGTAAAAAATGTATTGTAGGTGTGTGCGCTACTGCCGACATGGAGACCCAAGTATGGTATGGGGGTGTCAGAGCTTTGTTGGAGGAACATGGGTGGAGGGTGTGTGAGAGACTTGACACCCTTATTGCCAGGATTCAAGCAGCACGACCAAGCCGCGACAACGCCGCAGAGGAACGTAGAGCAGCTCAGGAGCCACAGTGTAACGCAGCACCTACGGAACTCCAGACGGGCTCCTCATCACTGGCAGCGGTAGGTGTGGGCCCCAGGATGGAGCTTCACTGTCCTTCTGCCGCCACATACAGCTTGTACGCATTGGGAGGAACTGCAGTATGACCACTGGCACATGGAGGCAAGCGCTTTAGAGCACTGTAGTGCCCACACATTATTAAGCAAGCTTCTCTGTGCCATCAGCTCTGCACACTTGTTACAGCGTTTCTGCTTTGAGCACTGTACCTTGGACGGGATGGTCTTGCAATATGAAGATTCTCGGCTCTATGTTCCCAGCCTCAAGACCGGAATAGGGTGATAACTTTATTAACTTTATAGCAGCTGACATTGAATAATCCACATACATGACGGCCAATATCTGATAAAGTGTGGATTTTATGTCTGAACCCTCCTCATGTTTCTAATACATATTAATACATATAGAACTAAAGAGGTTTTATCACGTGTTTTCTTATCTACTCATATTGCTATTATTATTGTTTCCCCTAATACCTTATGTCGCACTACTGACTATTGCTGCCCTTTACTATCTCATTTTCCATAGGAAGCTATTTGGGGTTTCTTTAAATGTTTGGGTTATCTTTTTCACATGTTCATTGATGCTTGTATACATGCTTACTGGTTAGTGTCTGAATCTATGGCAGGAAGTGATGTCCTGAGTATTCCACCTCTTTTATGCTAGGCCTTGACAATATATTAATGTCTGACTTAAATGATTTGTGGGTTAAACCTATGAGCTATAATTTCAGGGTCCTGCCAAGCTGATATATGAGCACTTTATGTGGAGCCCTTGCTGGTTGGGATCATAGTGTTTATGCTGGTGAACTGCTCAATTTTACTCTGTAAACAGACACTCACCATAGCTCACATTTCTATAGCCCTTATTATATGTTTCTTGGGGCTCTTCTCCACATACACCTGTATTCAGCCAGCTCCCTTAAAATTTAGAACTTTGATAGCCCTCCCCTGATACTATATGATGTGCTGAGAAAAGCACTAGCATTACATATAAGCTAGGCTACATGGCTCACTCCAAATAGAGGACTCCATCACCAGCCCTGAAGCTGCCCCCCCTCCCCCCCTTTTTTGCTCCTTTCCACTGTGTGGTAAGGGATACATAGTTTATCCTCCACACTCTCTATTTGACAGAGTTAGGCAGTCTCTGTCCTGTCCATGAAGCCCATGTTAGGATTTGTGCCTGTATTCATGATAAGAATGGTTCTCCGGATCTCACAAGTTAAAAAAGTATTATAATCATTGTTTTGTGCTCCAAAGTTAGCAACCTGTATATCCCTAAAATTTTGGTATAGACACTAGCTCATACATGTGTTTCATGTCTATGATTGACCAATTAAGAGGGTGCCTCAGCGGTAGAGGGTCTAAGGAAATTTTATAAATGTTTTTACGCTTTTCACAAGAATTAGCTGGACCCCTCTGCGGTTGGTCTTATCCCTTTACCTACTAATTTTCAGGTTCAATGGTGAAGCAGTGTCTGCAGCTTTGTTTCTCTGTTATAATGATTAGTGTATATATATCTAATATTGCTATGCTTGAGTCCAACGCCTCCTTCAATTTATTACTAGTTTCCCGGACCTACCCACGGCCCTAGCGACATATGAAGGAGCTTATAAAGTGTAGGCATTAACTGGGCCTGCACTACCCAAGATCCCTCAGAATAGTAAACTGAATCTATTGGGGTCCAAAAGTGGCCTCAGCTGCTTTGGGGGGAAAAAAGAGGGTGCTTTAGGTTTGCTCCCTAGTCCCTGTTCATTTGAACTATGTCCCAACTTGGGAACGCTATGTAACTGATGTGAAATGTGATCTATCCCTGAATATGATCTTATGTTTACTTGTCTACGATATTTCAATATGTATTTACTGTATGCCAAGAGTTCGATTGAGCAAACTGTTTGTTGATTTGAAATTTTTTTTTTCCCTCAATAAAAAAAAAAAAATTTTATAAAAAAAAAAAAAAAATGTATTGTAGTGATGCGTCAATATTAAGGCATTACTGCAATACCTTGAAAGCGGCTGGAAATGATCACAATCGCTTCCACAGTTTGAAACCACAGAGGACATGCCAGGCACATCCTTGGTCACTAACTGACACCCCATGTAGGACGTGCCTATATATATATATGTTGTACAGTAGAGCTGGGCATAGAGATAAGGGTATACAATGACAAATATTTGTGATAAAAACATGACAGACTAAAAAAATTTAGTACAGGAGGAGGAAGGCCCTGCTCCAAAGAGCTCACAGTCTACAGGATACAGAGACATAAGATTTGGGGTAGTTTGTGAAGTGGATTGTAATTGGAGGAGTGAGTCAAGGTACTTCAAGTTTTATTTTCGGTAGTATGAAAAACAGAGGAGAGATGTTAAGCCTCTCTGAATAGGTTTTCAAACAGCGTATGAAGGAATACAAGGCTGGAGACAGTCTGATGGAGCTGGCTAAAGAGTACAAGAGGACAGGAGCAGCTTGTGAGAAGTCTTGGAGGCAAGAGAGGGATGTAGAGATTATAGAAGTGGAGAGATGAAGATCAGAGTTTAATCAAAGAGGACAGCTTTGGGAGTGTTTGAAGATGAGAGAGGAAAGATAGTTGAGAGTGAGGCTGTTGGGTGTTTTATTGGTTAAGATAAATGTGTTGAATTGTATTATAGAGTGTATATGTAGCTAGTTTAAAAACTGGCAGAGGAGAGCAGCTGATCCACCTAAGTCACTGTAGATCAGTGACTTAGGTGGATGAGTCTAGCTGAATGATATATTGGAGGGGGAGAGGCGGTGTTTGGGAATGCCATTTAGAAGTAGGTTGCAGTAGTTAATATGTGACCAACATTAGGGAATTAATTAGTATTTTTGTAGTTTCTTGAGTAAGGAAAGATAGAATTTTGGAAATGTTGCATAGGTATGTATGGCAGGATTTGGTAAGAGCTAGAATATTTGGAATGAATGTGAGTTCATAGTCAAGTGTGACCCCAAGACAGCAGACTTGAGTTTAGGTGCTGAAATTAGGGTCTTGAACTGTAAGAGAAATATCAGGTGTTGGATGAGAGAGGGGTAATAAGAAACAGCTCAGTTGTAGACAGATTGAGTTGGAGGTAATGCAAGACATCCAAGAAGAAATTGTAGAGAAACAGTTGGTAATCTGGTTGAGTAAAGTGGGAGAGATATCAGTAGAGGAACGATAGATTGTGGTATCATCAGCATATAAGTGGCACTGAAACTCAAATGAGGGTATTAGTTTAGAGAGAAAAATGCAAAGGACCCATGACAGAGCCTTGTGGTACTCTTACTGAGAAGGGCAAATGATCAGAGGATATGCTGTTAAAGTAAATTGTAAATTAGCTGGTTGAGAGATAGGAAGCAAACTAGGAGAGGGCTGTGTCTCGGACGCCAAAAGAATATAGGATTTGTAAGATGAGAGGATAGTCAAAAGCACTGAAATCAGCAAAAATCCAGAACAATTATTAAGGAGACGTGTTCATTTGCTTTAGCTGGTAGCATATCATTTGTTAGTTTAGTAAGAACCATTTCTGTTGAAACTCCTGAGGACAGGGGTAAACCAAAGTGCAGAGAAGACCAAGCACTTTATAGATTTCACCAGACTGCTACATGGATGAGTTTATCTGGGCAGATATTCTTTGAATTACAAACAGGAAGATGTATACAAGAGTTAAACCTATATAGTATTGTTTATCTAGATTATATTAGTTCACATTAATTAAATAATATATATTATATGCTGAATTTTACACTTTAAAATGTCAGACCAAAGTAAAATGATTAAAGATTATTGTTTTATATGATATTGTGCACAATATCCATATATTTTTATTTTATATATTATAAATCTAGTATTCTAGCAGGCTATTCTTTCATTTTACAGTATCTATGGAAATACATTCCTTAATATTGTAAAATGCTAATATCTTAGACAAGTTATATTTTTCCATAATTATATTAATAACAAGGTGACAATAAAGTAAAATACATTTTAATTATAGCTAGTCACTGAAAAAAAGAAGACATTTTAAAATTAATTAAGTTCTGAAGGAGTTGTTCTTCAAAATTATCATGTAATGAAATGTAGTATATTTTCCAGCAAAAACATATTCTCCCCTTAATTTCTAAAGATAAAGTTATCATCTACTTCATCAATCTGTTTTTGAATTAAACATAAACTAAATTAAATATAAAAGGAATAGATTTTAATGTGTTTAGTTTTTAACTGGCAATTAAACTCTTTAAGTACAAAATGTTTTTTATACTGTTTGTTTATCTATCTATCTATCTATCTATCCGTCTGTCTGTCTGTCTATCTATCCATCAATCTATCAATCTATCTAGTTTTAGATCTACCATCTATATTTCTATCTATCTCTCCACATCTCTATAATCTATCTCTCAACCATCACTCTAACTCTCTATTATCTCTCTCTTATCTCTCTATGATTGGAACAGCCAATAGAATGCGAGCTCAATCCTATTGGCTGATTGGATCAGCCAATCGGATTGAACTTCAATCCTATTGGCTGATTGCATCAGCCAATAGGATTTTTCCTACCTTAATTCCGATTGGCTGATAGGATTCTATCAGCCAATCGGAATTCAAGCGACGCCATATTGGATGACGTCATATTGGATGACGTCATTTAAAGAACCAGTCATTCAGTCATCGGCCGTTGGATGAAGAGGATGCTCCACATCGGATGTCTTGAAGATGGACCCGCTCCACTCCGGAAGGATGAAGATAGAAGATGCCAGAAGATGAAGACTTCTGCCGGTCTCGATGTCCTCTTCTGGCTGGATAGGATGAAGACTTCGGACCCTCTGGAGGACCACTTGTGCCCGGCTGGGTGAAGACGTCTCAAGGTAGGGTGATCTTCAAGTGGGTAGTGTTAGTATTTTTAAGGGGGGATTGGGTGGGTTTTAGAGTAGGGTTGGGTGTGTGGGGGTGGGTTTTAATGTTGGGGGGTATTGTATTTTTTTTTATAGGTGAAAGAGCTGATTACTTTGGGGCAATGCCCTGCAAAAGGCCCTTTTAAGGGCTATTTGTAATTTAGTATAGGATAGGGCATTTTATTATTTTGGGGGGCTTTTTTATTTTAGTTATTTCCTAATTTAGTTTATTTAATTTAATTGTAATTAATTGTGGGTAGTTTAGGTAATTAGTTTAATGATAGTGGAGTGTTAGGTGTAATTGTAACTTAGGTTAGGGTTTATTTTACAGGTAATTTTGTACTTATTTTAGCTAGCTAGTTATTAAATAGTTAATAACTATTTAATAACTATTGTACCTAGTTAAAATAAATACAAACTTGCCTGTAAAATAAATATAAATCATAAGATAGATACAATGTAACTATTAGTTATATTGTAGCTAGCTTAGGGTTTATTTTGTCAGTAAGTATTTAGTTTTAAATATAATTAATGTATTTAATTATGTTAAATTTATGTTGTTTAATTTCAATTATATTTAAGTTAGGGGGGTTAGACTTAGGTTTAGGGTTTAATAACTTTATTATAGTGGCGGCAACATTGGCGGCGGCAGATTAGGGGTTAATAAATTTAATATAGTTGTGTTGGCATTGGGGGGGCAGATTAGGGGTTAATAAATATAATGTAGGTATCGGCGATGTTGGGGGCAGTCGATTAGGGGTTCATAAGTATAATGTAGGTGTCAGCGATAGCGGGGGCGGCAGATTAGGGGTTAATAAGTGTAAGATTAGGGGTGTTTAGACTCGGGGTTCATGTTAGAGTGTTAGGTGCAGACATAAATTTAATTTTCCCATAGGAAACAATGGGGCTGCGTTAGGAGCTGAACGCTGCTTTTTTGCGTTTTTTTTTTCAGCCAGCTCAGCCCCATTGTTTCCTATGAGGAAATCGTGTACAAGAACATATTGCCAGCTTACCGCTACCGTTAGCAATGATGGTATTGAGGTGAGATGTGGAGTAAAAGTTTGCTCAACGCTCACTTTTCTGAGGCTAACTCCAGCTTGAAGAAAACTTGAGTCGTAATACCAGCGTTGGCTTAAGGGAGCGATAAGAAAAAAAGGAGCGTTAGCACCGCACGGCCTTATCGACAAAAACTCGTAATCTGGCCGCAAGATTACAAAAATTATAAACAAAATTATCCAAAATTATAAAAATTAAACCTAATTTTATACCCCTATAAAAACAAAAAAGCCTCCCCAAAAGATAAACACCCACTAATCTAACAATAAACTACCAATAGCCCTTAGAAGTGCCTTTTGTAGGGCATTGCCCTGAAGCAATCAGCTCTTTTATCTAAAAATTGTCAAAGTATCCCCTAACAGTAAACCCCCCACCCAAATAACTCAACAAAATAAAAAAAAATAAGTTTTTAAAAAACCTAAGCTACTGCCCATAAAAAAAAATCACTAATCAAAAAAAAAAAAAACACCCCAAAAAAAAAACTAACCCCTTTTATATTGAGGTACTGTTGCATTCCTATTGGCTGAAATATTAAAATCAGCCAATAGGATGAGAGCTGCTTAAATCCTATTGGCTGTTCAAATAAGCCAATAGGCTGAATGTGCACTTTAACTGAAATATATATATATATATATATATATATATATATATATATATATATACTGATTGTCATTGGCTCACTCATGTGTTCAGTTAGCAACCAGTAGTGCATTGCTGCTCCTTCAACAAATGATACCAAATGAACCTAGAACAATTTATAATAGAAGTTAATTAGAAAATTGCTTAAAATGTCATGCTCTATCTGAATCATGAAAGAAATAATTTGGGTTTCATATCCCTTTAACACACCATAACGCAAAAGACAAGAAGGTTTTTGTGAAACTTGTAATGGCAGCGCTATAGAGAGTGCGATACTGCTCATTTATTTGCGTTATTTACGCACCGTGTTTAGCGCACAACTTGTAATCTTGGTGTTTGTCTTTTGATGATACAAACAAAACAAGCATATAAATTAGTCCTATTGCTCATTTGATTTCTAGTCAGGATTTGAAGTATCTGAATTAGCTTTATTTTAATGAGGCTACTGAAGCAATTTATTTTAATTGTGGTATATTATGACTAGTTCTAGATTTACGTTTTTAAATAAGTGTGTCTTACAATTAAACATACAGGGCCAGATTACAAGTGGAGCGCTAACAGTTACATGTGAGCGTAAATTGTACAAAAAAGGCCCAAAAATATATGAGGTCTCCGGTATTAGAAAAAAAAAGGCAGGAAGGCTTTAACAATGTCTAAATATGTATATGTAAAGGTATATAAATATATATATATATATATATATATATATATATATATATATATATATATATATATATATATATATTTATTTTTATATGTGTGTACAAATGCATTAATGTATTTATATGTGTATATATGTATTTACAAACATAGATAAACACATAAATACATATGTCCACTGAAATATATATATATGTAAATATTTCACATTCCAATGTTTTGCACATAGGTGAATATGTACTATGTATTTCTAAATATATGTTTCTATATATATAACCGTATATATCTATACTTATATATAATCATGTATATATAGGTATAGGTATATATTGTGCCAAAAAAACATCAGATATATGTTGAAATATATATTTAGGAATAAATAGAAAATTTTCTGCTACATGTAAGTCCTTGTGCTGCATATGTGATACCGACTGGCGATGCCAGTTCTATGTTAGTTTATGGGAGTAAAAACTGCGGGCGCCATGTAAAATATTTGCACATAAATTGTCTGCTGCGTCTGGTATGTGATCGCTCCATTAAACTAAAATTTGACGATGATCGTTTTTGTGCATGTCTCTTGGTATGTGATTGAGCCCCTCATGTATTTGAACACAATGCTTTTTTGTGCAATATTTTTTTAAAATATTTTTTATAATATAGTGTTATTATGAGTGTAATTGTACTTTTCAATGTATTTTTGAATTGTTTTGTGACACTTTTTGCTTTGCAAAACAGTTAACCAGAGCTCTGAGGTCCCGCTATCCTGACGTGCATTAACTTCAATTGTGGTCAAGCATTTGCCTTTACTGTCAACTTGTAATATGAGTGCTACATCCAGCATGTTCATACAGTCGTGATAAACCCAATATCGCTTGCACGTTAGCACACCAGTTGTAATATGGCCATTAGTGTTTAATGTCCTTTTAAGACCTTCATATCTTGTTTGCACTGTACCTTTCTGTATGTGAAGTAGAGACATATTTATTACAGTATATTGTTTAATGAAATTAGCAGTTTAAACAGTTTATTGGGTGCCTATTCTTAAAAATGGTAAGCAAAGTATGCATTAAAATTTGTACTAATAGTATACATGAAAACATGAAGTTCTCTTGCACGTTTCATTTATTCTCTAAGGCCTAGATTTAGAGTTCGGCGGTAGCCGTCAAAACCAGCGTTAGAGGCTCCTAACGCTGGTTTTAGGCTACCGCCGGTATTTGGAGTCAGTGATTAAAGGGTCTAACGCTCACTTTACAGCCGCGACTTTTCCATACCGCAGATCCCCCTACGCCATTTGCGTAGCCTATCTTTTCAATGGGATCTTTCTAACGCTGGTATTTAGAGTCGTTTCTGCAGTGAGCGTTAGAGCTCTAACGACAAGATTCCAGCCGCCTGAAAAAAGCAGGAGTTAAGAGCTTTCTGGCTAACGCCGGTTTATAAAGCTCTTAACTACTGTACCCTAAACTACACTAACACCCATAAACTACCTATGTACCCCTAAACCGAGCTCCCCCCACATCGCCGCCACTCGATTAAAATTTTTAACCCCTAATCTGCCGACCGCCACCTACGTTATACTTATGTACCCCTAATCTGCTGCCCCTAACCCCGCCGACCCCTATATTATATTTATTAACCCCTAACTTGCCCCACACAACGTCGCCGCAAGCTACTTAAAATAATTAACCCCTAATCTTCCGACCGCAAATCGCCGCCACCTACGTTATCCCTATGTACCCCTAATCTTCTGCCCCTAACATCGCCGACCCCTATGTTATATTTATTAACCCCTAATCTGCCCCCCACAACGTCGCCGACACCTGCCTACACTTATTAACCCCTAATCTGCCGAGCGGACCTGAGCGCTACTATAATAAAGTTATTAACCCCTAATCCGCCTCACTAACCCTATCATAAATAGTATTAACCCCTAATCTGCCCTCCCTAACATCGCCGACACCTACCTTCAATTATTAACCCCTAATCTGCCGACCGGAGCTCACCGCTATTCTAATAAATGTATTAACCCCTAAAGCTAAGTCTAACCCTAACACTAACACCCCCCTAAGTTAAATATAATTTTTATCTAACGAAATAAATTAACTCTTATTAAATAAATGATTCCTATTTAAAGCTAAATACTTACCTGTAAAATAAATCCTAATATAGCTACAATATAAATTACATTTATATTATAGCTATTTTAGGATTAATATTTATTTTACAGGTAACTTTGTATTTATTTTAACCAGGTACAATAGCTATTAAATAGTTAAGAACTATTTAATAGTTACCTAGTTAAAATAATTACAAATTTACCTGTAAAATAAATCCTAACCTAAGATATAATTAAACCTAACACTACCCTATCAATAAAATAATTAAATAAACTACCTACAATTACCTACAATTAACCTAACACTACACTATCAATAAATTAATTAAACACAATTGCTACAAATAAATACAATTAAATAAACTATCTAAAGTACAAAAAATAAAAAAGAACTAAGTTACAGAAAATAAAAAAATATTTACAAACATAAGAAAAATATTACAACAATTTTAAACTAATTACACCTACTCTAAGCCCCCTAATAAAATAACAAAGACCCCCAAAATAAAAAATTCCTTACCCTATTCTAAATTTAAAAAGTTACAAGCTCTTTTACCTTACCAGCCCTGAACAGGGCCCTTTGCGGGGCATGCCCCAAGAATTTCAGCTCTTTTGCCTGTAAAAAAAAACATACAATACCCCCCCCCCCAACATTACAACCCACCACCCACATACCCCTAATCTAACCCAAACCCCCCTTAAATAAACCTAACACTAAGCCCCTGATGATCTTCCTACCTTGTCTTCACCATGCCAGGTTCACCGATCCGTCCTGGCTCCAAGATCCTCATCCAACCCAAGCAGGGGCTATACATCCACTGAAGAAGTCCAGAAGAGGGTCCAAAGTCTTCCTCCTATCCGGCAAGAAGAGGACATCCGGACCGGCAAACATCTTCTCCAAGCGGCATCTTCTATGTTCTTCCATCCGATGACGACCGGCTCCATCTTGAAGACCTCCAGCGCGGATCCATCCTCTTCTTCCGACGACTAGACGACGAATGACGGTTCCTTTAAGGGACGTCATCCAAGATGGCGTCCCTCGAATTCCGATTGGCTGATAGGATTCTATCAGCCAATCGGAATTAAGGTAGGAATTTTCTGATTGGCTGATGGAATCAGCCAATCAGAATCAAGTTCAATCCGATTGGCTGATCCAATCAGCCAATCAGATTGAGCTCGCATTCTATTGGCTGTTCCGATCAGCCAATACAATGCGAGCTCAATCTGATTGGCTGATTGGATCAGCCAATCGGATTGATCTTGATTCTGATTGGCTGATTCCATCAGCCAATCAGAAAATTCCTACCTTAATTCCGATTGGCTGATAGAATCCTATCAGCCAATCGGAATTCGAGGGACGCCATCTTGGATGACGTCCCTTAAAGGAACCGTCATTCGTCGTCTAGTCGTCGGAAGAAGAGGATGGATCCGCGCTGGAGGTCTTCAAGATGGAGCCGGTCGTCATCGGATGGAAGAACATAGAAGATGCCGCTTGGAGAAGATGTTTGCCGGTCCGGATGTCCTCTTCTTGCCGGATAGGAGGAAGACTTTGGACCCTCTTCTGGACTTCTTCAGTGGATGTCTAGCCCCTGCTTGGGTTGGATGAAGATCTTGGAGCCAGGACGGATCGGTGAACCTGGCATGGTGAAGACAAGGTAGGAAGATCATCAGGGGCTTAGTGTTAGGTTTATTTAAGGGGGGTTTGGGTTAGATTAGGGGTATGTGGGTGGTGGGTTGTAATGTTGGGGGGGGGGTATTGTATGTTTTTTTTTACAGGCAAAAGAGCTGAAATTCTTGGGGCATGCCCCGCAAAGGGCCCTGTTCAGGGCTGGTAAGGTAAAAGAGCTTGTAACTTTTTAAATTTAGAATAGGGTAAGGAATTTTTTATTTTGGGGGTCTTTGTTATTTTATTAGGGGGCTTAGAGTAGGTGTAATTAGTTTAAAATTGTTGTAATATTTTTCTTATGTTTGTAAATATTTTTTTATTTTCTGTAACTTAGTTCTTTTTTATTTTTTGTACTTTAGATAGTTTATTTAATTGTATTTATTTGTAGCAATTGTGTTTAATTAATTTATTGATAGTGTAGTGTTAGGTTAATTGTAGGTAATTGTAGGTAGTTTATTTAATTATTTTATTGATAGGGTAGTGTTAGGTTTAATTATATCTTAGGTTAGGATTTATTTTACAGGTAAATTTGTAATTATTTTAACTAGGTAACTATTAAATAGTTCTTAACTATTTAATAGCTATTGTACCTGGTTAAAATAAATACAAAGTTACCTGTAAAATAAATATTAATCCTAAAATAGCTATAATATAAATGTAATTTATATTGTAGCTATATTATGATTTATTTTACAGGTAAGTATTTAGCTTTAAATAGGAATCAGTTATTTAATAAGAGTTAATTTATTTCGTTAGATAAAAATTATATTTAACTTAGGGGGGTGTTAGTGTTAGGGTTAGACTTAGCTTTAGGGGTTAATACATTTATTAGAATAGCGGTGAGCTCCGGTCGGCAGATTAGGGGTTAATAATTGAAGGTAGGTGTCGGCGATGTTAGGGAGGGCAGATTAGGGGTTAATACTATTTATGATAGGGTTAGTGAGGCGGATTAGGGGTTAATAACTTTATTATAGTAGCGCTCAGGTCCGGTCGGCAGATTAGGGGTTAATAAGTGTAGGTAGGTGTCGGCGACGTTGTGGGGGGCAGATTAGGGGTTAATAAATATAACATAGGGGTCGGCGATGTTAGGGCAGCAGATTAGGGGTACATAAGGATAACGTAGGTGGCGGCGGTTTACGGAGCGGCAGATTAGGGGTTAAAAGTGTAATGCAGGGGTCAGCGATAGCGGGGGCGGCAGAATAGGGGTTAATAAGTGTAAGGTTAGGGGTGTTTAGACTCGGGGTACATGTTAGAGTGTTAAGTGCAGACGTAGGAAGGGTTACCGCATAGCAAACAATGGGGCTGCGTTAGGAGCTGAACGCTGCTTTTTTGCAGGTGTTAGGTTTTTTTTCAGCTCAAACAGCCCCATTGTTTCCTATGGGAGAATCGTGCACGAGCACGTTTTTGAGGCCGGCCGCGTCCGTAAGCAACTCTGGTATCGAGAGTTGCATTTGCGGTAAAAATGCTCTACGCTCCTTTTTTGGAGCCTAACGCAGCATTTGTTTGAACTCTCGATACCAGAGTTAAATTTATGGTGCGGCCAGAAAAAAACCCGCGGAGCGTTAACAGCCCTTTTACCGCCGAACTCTAAATCTAGGCCTAAGCATGCTAGGCCTTCAGATCTCACACTTTTATCTCATCAAATTTAAGTTGAATAGTTTGTACACTTATTGCACAGATAGACGATTTGTGCAAAACTAGAGGCAAATGAAAGGTAAAGTATGATTAAATAAATGTAAAATAAACAGCCGGGTGCTCCTTGTCATATTTACTCTCCCCTGCAAGAGTCTCCAATACAGTCAGTGTCATTACTTTCTATGGGAGGTAGCTTGCCACTCACTGGGATTCAGCCCCCTTTTTCTAGAGAATTAAATGAGGTCTGCTCATTCAATGTTTGACCTGATTTTTCCACCCTATGCTGGGGAATTTTTGAAAATTGGATTCTCAGTATAATATAAAGAGCTTTTGTTACCTTTTTTCTCTCTTACTAAACATGCATTATTTAATACAACTTTCCTTAATGTAAAATCAAATAAATTGAAAGTATTAATACAGGACTTGTTCAAAGTCCTCCCTTTTTTTAATCATAACCAAGAATAGTATTGTGTATAATCACAAAATACAAGTGTGGTAGGTATATGCCCAGGTTGCTCCAATAGGTGCACACCTCCTCTTACTTATTCCCCTGCCCCTACATTCCTCATTCTTCCCCTTCCATTTTTTATCCCTTTACCTCCTCCCCCTTACCCTCTCACCCACATGATATCTTTCTAGTAACCTCAAATATGTGACTTTTTGAGCTATAGGTCAATTGCATAATTGACCTATTTTTGCATGTTGTGTTAATTTAACTGCTAAAATTATGCAAGTAAGTAACTGTCGGCTAGATTACGAGTTGTGCGCTAGGCTTAAAAAGCAATGTTAAGAGGTCCTAACGCTGCTTTTTAACGCCCGCTGATATTACGAGTCTTGCAGGTACAGGTGTACCGCTCACTTTTTTGCCCAGACCAGGAAATACCGCAAATCCACTTACGTAAATTGCGTATCCTCTTTTTTTAATGGGACTTGCATAGCGCCGGTATTACGAGTCCGCCAAAAAGTGAGCGGTACATCCTCTCCTGTCAAGACTGGTACCGCATTTTAAAGTCAGTAGTTAAGAGTTTTACACTACAATGCCTTAGCATAAAACTCTTAACTAAAGTGCTAAAAAGTACATAAACTACCTATTAACCCCTAAACCGAGGCCCTCTCGCATCGCAAACACTAAAAAAAAAAATGTTTAACCCCTAATCTGCCGAACCGGACACCGCCACCTACACTATACTTAAACCGCCACACTCCCGCATCGCAAACAATAGTTATACAATATTAACCCCAAATCTGCTAGCCCTAGCATCGCCGCCACCTACCTACATTTATTAACCCCTAATCTGCCACCCCCAACGTCACCGCCACTATATTAAAGTTTTTAACTCCTAAATCTAACCCTAAACCTAACACCCCCTAACTTAAATATAATTAAAAGAAATCAAAATAAATATTCCTATCATTAACTAAAGTATTCCTATTTAAAACTAAATACCTGTAAAATAAACCCTAAGCTAGCTACAATATAACTAATAGTTACATTGTAGATAGCTTAGGATTTATTTTTATTTTACAGACAAGTTTGTATTTATTTTAACTTACCTTACAGGGAGAAGTCTTCATCCAACCGGACCGAAGTCCTCAACGAAGCCGGGAGAAGTCTTCATCCAAGCCGGGCGAAGTGGTCCTCCAGACGGGCAGAAGTCTTCATCCAGATGGCATCTTCTATCTTCATCCATCCAGCGCGGAGCGGGTCCATCTTCAAAACATCCAACGCGGAGCATCCTCTTCTGATGACGGCTAACACTGAATGAAGGTTCCTTTAAATGACATCATCCAAGATGGCGTCCCTTCAATTCCGATTGGCTGATAGAATTATATCAGCCAATCAGAATCAGAAAAAACCCCATTGGCTGATGCAATCAGCCAATAGGATTGAAGTTCAATCCTATTGGCTGATCCAATCAGCCAATAGGATTGAGCTGGTATTCTATTGGCTGTTCCAATCAGACAATAGAATGCCAGCTCAATACTATTGGCTGATTGCAACAGCCAATAGAATTTTTTCTACCTTAATTCCGATTGGCTGATAGAATTCTATCAGCCATTTGGAATTGAAGGGACACCATCTTGGATAACGTCATTTAAAGTGTTAACCGTCATCAGAGGAGAATACTCTGCATCATATGTCTTGAAGATGGACCCGCTCCGTGCCGGATGGATGAAGATAGAAGATGCCGTCTGGATGAAGACTTCTGCCCATCTGGAGGACCATTTCGCCTGGATTGGATGAAGACTTCTCTCGGCTTCGTTTTAGGACTTCGGTCCGGTTGGATGAAGACTTCTCCCAGTAAGGTGATCTTCAAGGGGTTAGTGTTAGGTTTTTTTAAGGGAGTATTGGGTGGGTTTTAGAGTAGGGTTTGTTGTGTTGGTGGTGGGTTTTAATATTGGGAGGGGGATTTGTAATATATTTTTAAAGGTAAAAGAGCTGATTTCTTTGGGCAATGCCCCGTAAAAGGCCCTTTTAAGGGCTATTTGTAATTTAGTGTAGGGTAGGGCTTTTTTTTTTTATTTGGGGGGGGGGTTATTTTGTTAGTGGGATTAGATTAGGTGTAATTAGTTTAAAAATCTTGTAATTTGTTTATTATTTTCTGTAATTTAGTGGGTTTTTTTTGTACTTTAGCTAATTTTATTTAATTGTATTTAATTTAGGGAAATAATTTAATTATAGTGTAGTGTTAGGTGTAATTGTAACTTAGGTTAGGTTTTATTTTACAGGTACTTTTGTATTTATTTTAGCTAGGTAGTTATTAAATAGTTAATAACTATTTAGTAACTATTCTACCTAGTTACAATAAATACAAACTTGCCTGTAAAATAAAAATAAATCCTAAGCTATCTACAATGTAACTATTAGTTATATTGTAGCTAGCTTAGGGTTTATTTTACAGGTAAGTATTTAGTTTTAAATAGGAATAATTTAGTTAATGATAGGAATTTTATTTAGACTTATTTAACTTATATTTAAGTTAGGGTTGTTAGGGTTAGACTTAGATTTAGGGGTTAATACATTTAGTATAGTGGAGGCGACGTTGGGGGTGGCAGATTAGGGGTTAATAATATTTAACTAATGTTTGTGAGGCGGGAGTGCGGCAGTTTAGGGGTTAATATGTTTATTATAGTGGTGGCGACGTTTGGGCGGCAGAAAAGGGGTTAATAAGTGTAGGTAGGTGGCGCCAACATTGGGGCGGCAGATTAGGGGCTAATAAATATAATGTAGGTGTCAGCAATGTTGGGGCAGCAGATTAGGGGGTTCATAAGTATAATGTAGGTGGCGGCGGTGTCCGGAGCGGCAAATAAGGGGTTAATAATATAATGTAGGTGTTGGCGATGTCGGGGTGGCAGATTAGGGTTAATAAGTGTAAGATTAGGGGTGTTTAGACTCGGGTTCATGTTAGGGTGTTAGGTGTAGACATAAATTGTATTTCCCCATAGGAATCAATGGGGCTGCGTTAAGGAGTTTTGCACTGCTTTTTTGTAGGTGTTAGACTTTTTTTCAGCCGGCTCTCCCGTTGAATTCTATGGGGAAACCGTGCACAAGCACGTACAACCAGCTCACCGCTGGTTTTGGAGTTCGGTAATGAGCAAAATTTTGCTCAACGTTCACTTCTTGTATGGTTTGTAAAAACCCGTAATACCAGCGCTGTCTGTAAGTGAGCGGTAAGCATAAACTGCTCGTTAGCACCGCACAGCCTCTAATGCAAAACTCGTAATCTAGGTGTGTGTGTGTCTACAACGCTTGTACCATTATGACAGGACCTGATATACCAAAAGTTTAAGGTGTTTCACATTTGCCTATACCAATAAACTCAATTATCTGCTGGGCATTTAAGAGGTGCAGATCAACAGGCTTGCCTCTATGAGCTCCATTTAACAAATGCTCGTGAAGACATACCCCATGATCTTGCATAACCAATTGTGCAAGAGAAGGCTTGGTCAATCATCATAATTATATCTGATACAATGATTTAACTCCACCACACTTGAGGTGGTAGAAGTGGTCTGCAGCTTCATAAATGGAGCACAAAAGCTTGATAATTCACACGCATTCATCTTGTGAATTAGATTCTAATTCTGCAACTGTATAGTTCAAAGTAAAGTCACTTAGCATTTTCCACAATAGGGGCTTTTGTATTTGGACAACAATTGTGTGTTTTCGATTGGTAGGCAATTAGGAGAGAACCCCACCCTTAGTTTCTATGATCTATTTAAAGTGATAGCTATCAGCTCTGCTAGTATTAGCTCAGTGGAACTCACTACAATAAGGATTGCATCTAAATAAGTATAGCAATAAGTACTTGAGTTATTTCAGGAGTTACTCAGAGTTAGTCAGTGAGTAGGTTAATTCTTGTAGTCATTTGATAGAGTATCTACATATATATTTAAAAATGTCTCAGATTCAGTGCAATATATGCCTTGCCCCGTTTGATCTTGCAGTATTCTGGAGATTCAGGGGCTTCCCACTGGTGTGTAAGCAGTTTTCTCTCTTATGGAAAGAAATAGCTTATCTTAAAGATACAATAAATAACATGTCTGTTTGCTCAAAGTAGCCTCCTAAGGAAGCTGCACCTCTACCCCAGAGACTAAGAAAAAAGAGATTGACAACTGTTGGCTCAGGAAGGGTAAGAACAGTAGAACAAAGGCATACCACTAATCCTCTGCTTCTGAAAAACTCTTATGCGGCTCTTACTGCTGGCACCTGTGAAGAAGAGAGCACAACTGCTAGTACTTCTGACAGTGTAACAGGGAGGTCTGAGTTTCTGGTGTCTGAATCTGCGAACAAGAAATCCAAGGTAAGAACTGCAAATGTAGATGTTAAAGGGACACTGAACCCAATTTTTTTCTTTTGTGATTGAGATAGAGCATGCAATTTTAAGCAACTTTCTAATTTACTCCTATTATCAAATTTTCTTCATTCTCTTGGTATCTTTATTTGAAAAGCAAGAATGTAATTTTAGATTCTGGCCCATTTTTGGTGAACAACCTGGGTTGTTCTTGTTGTTTGGTGAATAAATTCACCCACCAATAAACAAGTGCTGTCCAGGTTTTCTGAACCAAAAATTGTCTGTCTCTTTAGCTTAGATGCCTGTTTTTTCAAATAAAGATAGCAAGAGAATGAAGAAAAATTGATAATAGGAGTAAATTAGAAACTTACTTAAAATTGCATGCTCTATATGAATCATGAGAGAAAAAAATTGGGTTCAGTGTCCCTTTAATAGGTGACTCCATTTTAAGTAACGTACAGATAGATGATGATAAAGGAGATTTGAGAGAGTTTAGATGTCTTCCAGGTTCTACTGCTCACAGAGATTTAAATCGTATTTAAAGAATTGTTAAGGCAGCTAGAAAAGACAGTGAGTTAGATGAGTTTGTTCACCTAGGTACAAATGATCTGGCTAGCAATGATGTTGTTACTGTGCAAAAGGAGTTTTTTAAACTAGGAAGTAGTTTAGATCATGTGGCTGCATCTGTGTCCTTTTCTGCTGTTTTACCTGTGTATGGACAGGAAGTAGGAAAAATGCAGCGTAGTATAGAATTTAACTCTTGGTTAGAGAGGTGGTGCAGGGAGAGAAGATATGGTTTTGTTAGCCATCAAAGCCCTGTTTGACTTGATAGTAGCTTGTATAAAACGGATGGTTTGCATCTGGATATTAAAGGGACAGGAATATTATTGAGTAAAGAATGTAAAGACATACACCTAGATTTAGAGTTTTGCATTAGAAGGGGTGCGTTAGCTACGCGTGTCTTTTTCCCCTGCACCTTTTAAATAACGCTGGTATCTCTGAAGAGCTGGGTTAGGCTCCAAAAAGGGAGCGTAGAGCATAATTTACCACCACTGCAACTCTAAATACCAGCGTTGCTTATGGACACGGCCAGCTTCAAAAACGTGCTTGTGCACGATTTCCCCACAGGAAACAACGGGGCAGTTTAAGCTGAAAAAAAACACCTGCAAAAAAGCAGCGTTCAGCTCCTAACGCAGCCCCATTGTTTCCTATGGGGAAACACTTCCTAAGTCTGCACCTAACACCCTAACATGTACCCCGAGTCTAAGCACCCCTAACCTTACACTTATTAACGTCTAATCTGCCACCCCCACTATTGCTGACCCCTGCATTTTATTATTAACCCCTAATCTGCTGCTCCATACACCGCCACAACCTACATTATCCCTATGTACCCCTAATCTGCTGCCCCTAACATCGCTGACCCCTATATTTATTACCCCCTAATCTGCCCCCCCCCCCAACATCGCCACAACCTACCTACACTTATTAACCCCTAATCTGCTGACCGGACCTCGCCGCCACTATAATAAATGTATTAACCCCTAAACCGCCTCACTCCCACCTCAAAAACCCTATAATAAATAGTATTAACCCATAATCTGCCCACCCTAACATCACCGACACCTAACTTCAAGTATTAACCCCTAATCTGCCGACTGGACCTCGCCGCTACTATAATAAATGTATTAACCCTTAAAGCTAAGTCTAATCCTAACACTAACACCCCCCTAAGTTAAATATAATTTTTATCTAACGAAATAAATAAACTCTTATTAAATAAACTAATCCTATTTAAAGCTAAATACTTCCCTGTAAAATAAACCCTATTATAGCTACAATATAACTAATAATTATATTGTAGCTATTTTAGGATTTATATTTATTTTACAGGCAACTTTGTATTTATTTTAACTAGGTACAATAGCTATTAAATAGTTAATAACTATTTAATAGCTACCTAGTTAAAATAATTACAAAATTACCTGTAAAATAAATCCTAGCCTAAGTTACAATTAAACCTAACACTACACTATCAATAAATTAATTAACTAAACTATCTACAATTATCTACAATTAAATCAACTAAACTAAATTACAAAAAAAATCAAACACTAAATTACAAAAAATAAAAAAAATTGCAAGAATTTTAAACTAATTACACCTACTCTAAGCCCCCTAAAAACATAACAAAGCCCCCCAAAATAAAAAAAAATGCCCTACCCTATTCTAAAATAAAAAGTTAACAGCTCGTTTACCTTACCAGCCCTTAAAAGGGCCTTTTGCGGGGCATGCCCCAAAGAAGCAGCTCTTTTGCATTTAAATAAACATACAATACCCCCCCCACATTACAACCCACCACCCACATACCCCTAATCTAACCCAAACACCCCTTAAAAACCTAACACTAAGCCCCTGAAGATCTCCCTACTTTATCTTCACCACGCCGGGTATCACCGATCCGTCCAGAAGAGGGTCCAATGTCTTCATCCTATCCGGCAAGAAGAGGACATCCGGACCGGTAGAAATGTTCATCCAGGCGGCGTCTTCTATCTTCATCCATCCGGCGCGGAGCGGGACCATCTTGAAGCAGCCGACGCGGATCCATCCTCTTCTTCCGGCAACTCCCAACGAATGAAGGTTCCTTTAAATGACGTCATCCAAGATGGTGTCCCTTGAATTCCGATTGGCTGATAGGATTCTATCAGCCAATCGGAATTAAGGTATAAAAAATCTGATTGGCTGATTGAATCAGCCAATAAGATTCAAGTTCAATCCAATTGGCTGATCCAATCAGCCAATCAGATTGAGCTTGCATTCTATTGGCTTATAGGAACAGCCAATAGAATGCGAGCTCAATATGATTGGCTGAATGGATCAGCCAATCTGATTGGCTGATTTAATCAGCCAATCAGATTTTTCCTACCTTAATTCCGATTGGCTGATAGAATCCTATCAGCCAATCGGAATTCGAGGGACGCCATCTTGGATGACGTCACTTAAAGGAACCTTCATTCATCGGGAGTCGCCGGAAGAAGAGGATGGATCCGCGTCGGTTATTTCAAGATGGTCCCGCTCCGCACCGGATGGATGAAGATAGAAGACGCCGCCTGGATGAACATGTCTACCGGTCCGGATGTCCTCTTCTTGCTGGATAGGATGAAGTCTTCGGACCCTCTTCTGGACCTCTTCTTGCTGGATAGGATGAAGACTTCGGACCCTCTTCTGGACGGATCGGTGATACCCGGCGTGGTGAAGATAAGGTAGGGAGATCTTCAGGGGCTTAGTGTTACGTTTTTTAAGGGGTGTTTGGGTTAGATTAGAGGTATGTGGGTGGTGGGTTGTAATGTTGGGGGGTATTGTATGTTTATTTAAATGCAAAAGAGCTGTTTTCTTTGGGGCATGCCCCGCAAAAGGCCCTTTTAAGGGCTGGTAAGGTAAAAGAGCTGTTAACTTTTTATTTTAGAATAGGGTAGGGCATTTTTTATTTTGGGGGGCTTTGTTATTTTTTTAGGGGGCTTAGAGTAGGTGTAATTTAAAATTCTTGTAATTCTTTTTTTATCTTTTATAATTGTTTGTTTTTTGTAATTTAGTTTAGTTGACTTAATTGTAGATAATTGTAGATAGTTTAGTTAATTAATTTATTGATAGTGTAGTGTTAGGTTTAATTGTAACTTAGGTTAGGATTTTTTTTACAGGTAATTTTGCAATTATTTTAACTAGGTAGCTATTAAATAGTTATTAACTATTTAATAGCTATTGTACATAGTTAAAATAAATACAAAGTTGCCTGTAAAAACACAATTTATGATTACCTGATAAATGTATTTCTCTTGTGGTGTATCCAGTCCATGGATCATCCATTACTTGTGGGATATTCTCATTCCCAACAGGAAGTTGCAAGAGGACACCCACAGCAGAGCTGTTATATAGCTCCTCCCCTAACTGCCATATCCAGTCATTCGACCGAAAACACGCAGAGAAAGAAGAAACCATAGGGTGCAGTGGTGACTGTAGTTTAAATGAAAATTACCTGCCTTAAAATGACAGGGTGGGCCGTGGACTGGATAAACCACAAGAGAAATAAATTTATCAGGTAAGCATAAATTGTGTTTTCTCTTGTAAGATGTATCCAGTCCACGGATCATCCATTACTTGTGGGATACCAATACCAAAGCTAAAGTACACGGATGAAGGGAGGGACAAGGCAGGTACTTAAACGGAAGGTACCACTGCCTGTGAAACCTTTCTCCCAAAAATAGCCTCTGAAGAAGCAAAAGTATCAAATTTGTAGAATTTTGAAAAAGTATGAAGTGAAGACCAAGTTGCCGCCTTACAAATCTGTTCAACAGAAGCCTCATTTTTAAAGGCCCAAGTAGAAGCCACAGCTCTAGTAGAATGAGCTGTAATCCTTTCAGGAGGCTGCTGGCCAGCAGTCTCATAGGCTAAGCGGATTATGCTTCTTAGCCAAAAAGAAAGAGAGGTTGCCGAAGCTTTTTGACCTCTCCTCTGTCCAGAGTAAACAACAAACAAAGCAGATGTTTGACAAAAATCTTTAGTAGCTTGTAAGTAAAACTTTAAAGCAAGAACCACGTCCAGATTGTGTAATAGATGTTCCTTCTTTGAAGAAGGATTAGGACACAAGGATGGAACAACAATCTCTTGATTGATATTCTTGTTAGATACCACCTTAGGTAAAAACCCAGGTTTGGTTCGCAGGACTACCTTATCCGTATGGAAGTACAGATAAGGAGAATCACATTGTAAAGCAGATAACTCGGAGACTCCACGAGCCGAGGAAATAGCTACCAAAAAAAGAACTTTCCAAGATAAAAGTTTGATATCTATGGAATGAAGAGGTTCAAACGGAACTCCTTGAAGAACCTTAAGAACCAAATTTAAGCTCCATGGGGGAGCAACAGGTTTAAACACAGGCTTGATTCTAACCAAAGCCTGACAAAATGCCTGAACGTCTGGAACATCTGCCAGGCGCTTGTGCAAAAGAATAGACAGAGCAGAAATCTGTCCTTTTAAGGAACTAGCTGACAATCTTTTTTCCAAACCATCTTGGAGAAAAGATAATATCCTGGGAATCCTAACCCTTGGATTCACACCAATAAAGATATGTACGCCATATTTTATGGTAAATTTTCCTGGTGACAGGCTTTCATGCCTGTATTAAGGTATCAATGACTGACTCGGAGAAGCCACGCTTTGATAAAATCAAGCGTTCAATCTCCAGGCAGTCAGTCTCAGAGAAATTAGATTTGGATGGTTGAAAGGACCCTAAAGTAGAAGGTCCTGTCTCAGAGGCAGAGTCCATGGTGGAAAGGATGACATGTCCACCAGATCTGCATACCAGGTCCTGCGTGGCCACGCAGGCGCTATCAAAATCACTGATGCTCTCACCTGCTTGACCTTGGCAATCAGTCAAGGGAGCAGAGGAAACGGTGGAAACACATAAGCCAGGTTGAAAGACCAGGGCACTGCTAGAGCATCTATTAGCGTTGCCTTGGGATCCCTGGTCCTGGATCCGTAACAAGGAAGCTTGGCGTTCTAGTGAGACGCCATGAGATCCAGTTCTGGTTTGCCCCAACGATGAATCAATTGTGCAAACACCTTCGGATGGAGTTCCCACTCTCCCGGATAAAAAGTCTGATGACTTAAAAAATCCGCCTCCCAGTTCTCTACACCTGGGATATGGATAGCTGATAGGTGTCAAGAGTGAGTCTCTGCCCAGCGAATTATCTTTGAGACTTCTAACATCGCTAGGGAACTTCTTGTTCCCCCTTGATGGTTGATGTAAGCCACAGTCGTGATGTTGTCTGACTGAAATCTGATGTACCTCAGAGTTGCTAACTGAGGCCAAGCCTGAAGAGCATTGAATATCGCTCTTCCAGAATATTTATTGGAAGGAGTGTCTCCTCCTGAGCCCACGATCCCTGAGCCTTCAGGGAGTTCCAGGCTGCACCCCAACCTAGAAGGCTGGCATCTGTTGTTACAATTGTCCAATCTGGCCTGCGAAAGGTCATACCTTTGGACAGATGGAACCCGAGATAGCCACCAGAGAAGAGAATCCCTGGTCTCTTGATCCAGATTTAGTAGAGGGGACAAATCTGTGTAATCCCCGTTCCACTGACTGAGCATGCATAGTTGCAGCGGTCTGAGATGTATGCGTGCAAACGGCACTATGTCCATTGCCGCTACCATTAAGTCGATTACTTCCATGTACTGAGCCACCGAAGGGCGCGGAATGGAATGAAGAACACGGTAGGAATTTAGAAGCTTTGATAACCTGGACTCCGTCAGGTAAATTTTTATTTCTACGGAATCTATCAGAGTCCCTAGGAAGGAAACTCTTGTGAGTGGGGATAGATAACTCTTTTCCTCGTTCACTTTCCAACCATGCGATCTCAGAAATGCCAGTACTACGTCCGTATGAGACTTGGCAATTTGGAAGTTTGACGCCTGTATCATGATGTCGTCTAAATAAGGGGCCACTGCTATGCCCCGCGGCCTTAGGACCGCCAGAAGCGACCCTAAAACCTTTGTAAAGATTCTTGGGGCTGTAGCTAATCCAAAGGGAAGAGCTACAAACTGGTAATGCCTGTCTAGAAAGACAAACCTAAGAAACTGATGATGATCTTTGTTATCGGAATGTGAAGATAATCATCCTTTAAATCCACTGTAGTCATATATTGACCCTCCTGGATCATAGATAGGATGGTACGAATAGTTTCCATCTTGAATGATGGAACTCTGAGGAATTTGTTCAAGATCTTTAGATCCAAAATTGGTCTGAAGGTTCCCTCTTTTTTGGGAACCACAAACAGATTTGAGTAAAAACCCTGTCCCTGTTCCTCCTTTGGAACTGGATGGATCACTCCCATAACTAGGAGGTCTCATACACAGTGTAAGAATGCCTCTCTCTTTATCTGGTTTGCAGATAATTGTGAAAGGTGAAATCTCCCTTTTGGGGGGGAAGCTTTGAAGTCCAGAAGATATCCCTGGGATATAATTTCCAACACCCAGGGATCCTGGACATCTCTTGCCCACGCCTGGGCGAAGAGCGAAAGTCTGCCCCCTACTAGATCCGTTACTGGATAGGGGGCCGTTCCTTCATGCTGTCTTAGAGGCAGCAGCAGGCTTTTTGGCCTGCTTACCTTTCTCCCAGGTCTGGTTTGGTCTCCAGACCGTCTTGGACTGAGCAAAAGTTCCCTCTTGTTTGCATTAGAGGAAATTGATGCCGCACTTGCCTTGAAGTTTCGAAAGGCACGAAAATTAGACTGTTTGGCCCTTGATTTGGACCTGTCCTGAGGAAGGGCATGACCCTTTCCTCCAGTGATATCAGCAATAATATCCTTCAAACCAGGCCCGAATAGGGTCTGCCCCTTGAAGGGATTGTTAAGCAGCTTAGATTTTGAAGTCACGTCAGCTGACCATGATTTAAGCTATAGCGCCCTGCGTGCCTGTATAGCAAAACCAGAATTCTTAGCCGTTAGTTTAGTCAAATGAACAATGGCATCAGAAAACAAAGGAATTGGCTAGCTTAAGTGCTCTAAGCTTGCCAAGTATGTCATCCAATGGAGTCGCTACCTGTAAAGCCTCTTCCAGAGACTCAAACTAGAACGCCGCAGCAGCAGTGACTGGAGCAATGCATGCAAGGGGCTGTAGGATAAAACCATATTGAATAAACATTTTCTTAAGGTAACCTTCTAATTTTTTATCCATTGGATCTAAAAAAGCACAACTGTCCTCGACAGGGATAGTAGTACGCTTTGCTAAAGTAGAAACTGCTCCCTCCACCTTAGGAACTGTCTGTCATAAGTCCCGTGTGGTGGCGTCTATTGGAAACATTTTTCTAAAAATAGGAGACGAAGAGAACGTCACACCTGGTCTATCCCATTCCTTATTAATAATTTCTGTAAACCTTTTAGGTATTGGAAAAACATCAGTACACACCGGTACTGCATAGTATTTATCCAGTCTACACAATTTCTCTGGCACTGCAATTGTATCACAGTCATTCAGAGCAGCTAAAATCTCCCTGAGAAACACGCGGAGGTGTTCAAGCTTAAATTTACATCACCCACAGACTGAAGCTCTCCTTCCTCAGTTTCTGCATAATGTGAGGCAGTATCAGACATGGTTCTTAAAGCGTCATTATGCTCTGCATTTCGTCTAACCCCAGAGCAATCTCAATTACCTCTAAATTCAGGTAGTCTGGCTAATACCGCTGACAGTGTATTATCCATGACTGCTGCCATGTCTTGTAAAGTAATCGCTATGGGCGCCCTAGATGTACTTGGCACCATTTGAGCGGGAGTCCCTTGAGCGGGAGTCAAAGGATCTGACACATGGGGAAAGTTAGTCGGCATAACTTCCCCCTCGTCAGATTCCTCTGGTGATAATTATTTTAAAAGACAGAATATGATCTTTATTGCTTAAAGTGAAATCAGTACATTTGGTACACATTCTAAGAGGGGGTTCCACCATGGCTTTTAAACATAATGAACAAGGAGTTTCCTCTATGTCAGACATGTTTGTACAGACTAGGAATGAGACTAGCAAGCTTGGAAAACACTTTAAATCGGGTTAACAAGCAAATATAAAAAACGGTACTGTGCCTTTAAGAGAAACAAATTTTGTCAAAATTTGAAAAACAGTGAAAAAAGGCAGTAAATCAAACGAAATTTTTACAGTGTATGTAATAAGTTAACAGAGCATTGCACCCACTTGCAAATGGATGATTAACCCAACCCCTTAATTCAAAAAACAGATCAAAAAAACGATATAGACATTTTTTAACAGTCACAACAAACTGCCACAGCCTTGCTGTGGGCCTACCTTCCCCAATAAACGACTTTGGAAAGCCTTTGAGCCCTTTAGAGATGTCCTATAGCATTCAGGGGACTCCTGAGGGAAGCTGGATGTCACAGTTTGTAATTTTAACTGCAACAACTGTAACTTTTATACTACAACAGTGGAAAGCCTCAGGAAACTGTTTCTAGGCAAAATTTAAGCCAGCCATGTGGAAAAAACTAGGCCCCAATAAAGTTTTATCACCAAAGCATATATAAAAACGATTAAACATGCCAGCAAACGTTTTATATTGCAATTTTATAAGGGTATTACCCCTGAGAGTAAGCATGATACCAGTCGCTATTAAATCATTGTATTCAGGCTTAACTTACATTAATCCGGTATCAGCAGCATTTTCTAGCATTTTCCATTTCTAGAAAAAATTGTAACTACACATACCTCATAGCAGAGTTACCTCTCTCCTCAGACATATGTGAGAACAGCAATGGATCTTAGTTACAACCTGCTAAGATCATAGAAAACTCAGGCAGATTCGTCTTCTATTTACTGCCTGGGATAAAATAGTACAACTCCGGTACCATTTAAAATAACAAACTTTTGATTGAAGATAAAAAACTAACTATATTTCACCACTCTCTCTTACTATCTCCATGCGTGTTGAGAGTTGCAAGAGAATGACTGGATATGGCAGTTAGGGGAGGAGCTATATAACAGCTCTGCTGTGGGTGTCCTCTTGCAACTTCCTGTTGGGAATGAGAATATCCCACAAGTAATGGATGATCCGTGGACTGGATACACCTTACAAGAGAAATAAATATAAATCCTAAAATAGCTACAATATAATTATTAGTTATATTGTAGCTATATTAGGGTTTATTTACAGGTAAGTATTTAGCTTTAAATATGATTAATTTATTTAATAAGAGTTAATTTATTTCGTTAGATAAAAATTATATTTAACTTAGGGGGTGTTAGTGTTAGGGTTAGACTTAGCTTTAGGGTTAATACATTTATTATAGTAGCGGCGAGGACCGGTCGGCAGATTAGGGGTTAATACTTGAAGTTAGGTGTCAGCGATGTTAGGGAGGGCAGATTAGGGGTTAATACTATTTATTATAGGGTTTTTGAGGTGGGAGTGAGGCGGTTTAGGGGTTAATACATTTATTATAGTGGCGGCGAGGTCCGGTCGGCAGATTAGGGGTTAATAAGTGTAGTTAGGTAGCGGCGACATTGGGGGGGCAGATTAGGGGGTAATAAATATAATATAGGGGTCGGCGATGTTAGGGGCAGCAGATTAGGGGTAAATAGGGATAATGTAGGTTGTGGCGGTGTGCGTTCGGCAGATATGGGGTTTTTAGAGTGGCGACGATGTGGGGGGACCTTGGCTTAGGGGTGCATTGGTAGTTTATGGGTGTTAGTGTACTTTAGAGCACAGTAGTTAAGAGCTTTATGATCCGGCGTTAGCCCATAAAGCTCTTAACTCCTGGCTTTTTTCTGCGGCTGGAGTCTTGTTGTTAGAGTTCTAATGCTCACTTCAGCCAAGACTCTAAATACCAGCGTTAGAAAGATCTCATTGAAAAGATAGGATACGCAATTGATGTAAGGGGATCTGCGGTATGGAAAAGTTGCGGCTGGAAAGTGAGCGTTAGATCCTTTCCTGACTGACTCTAAATACCAGCGGGCGGCCAAAACCAGCGTTAGTACCCCCTAACGCTGGTTTGGACGGCTAAGGCAGAACTCTAAATCTAGGTGATTATTAGTAGCAATTTAAACTAAAGAAGGGGGACAGTGTTAACATACCCATCTGTCCCCCAAAGCATGACAAAACAGTCAACCACATTTTACATTCTAGTTTATGTAAAAAAAAAACACTACTTTTAGGAATAAGACTTTGAATAATGTAGGCAGGGGATGTATTGACCACATGAAAGGATTGGAGAATTCTAGAAATGTTCTTCGTGCAATGTGCACAAATGCCTGCAGTTTAGTAAGTAAATTACCTTAACTTACTGCAATAATGATTCAAGATAAGTTGGAGTTAATGGCTATACCAGAGACATGGTACAGTCATACCTGGTTACATCTTTTAAAAAAAAATAAAATAAATAAAGTTGGAAAAAAGGGGGGGGGTTGCGCTGTACGTGAAAAAAATATTAAAGTAACTTAAATTGTTGAAACAAATTACATTGTAGAAAGTGGTAAATATAGAAACTGAAGGGACACAGGTGTTTAGAATAAAGGTAGTATATAGACCACCATTACAGGATGAAGCATCAGATAATTTTTTTAATTGATGAAATAGCCAAAATGACAATGAAGGGCAATGTTATTGTAGTAGGGGACTTTAATATGCATGATATAGTCTGGGAAGTTCCTGTTGCCAAATCAACTAGAAGTAAATATATTCTGGAATCTTTACAAGGGGAATCCCTTAAAGGGCCACTAAACCCAAAATCTTTCTTTCACGATTCAGATAGAGAATACAAATTTAAACAACATTACAATTTACTTATATTATTTATTTTGCTTCATTTTTTAGATATCCTTAGTTGAAGAAAAAGCAATGCACATGGTGAGCCAATCACACGAGACTTCTATGTGCAGCAACCAATCAGCAGCTACTGAGCATATCTAGATATGCTTTTCAGCAAAGAATATCAAGAGAATAAAACAAATTAGATAATATAAGTAAATTAGAAATATTTTTAAAATTGCATTCTCTTTCTAAATCATGAAAGAAAAAATGTGGGTTTCATGGCCCTTTAAGCAACTAATAAAAGAACCAACACATAAATGAACTATATTAGATTTAATACTTACAAACAGTGATATAGTATCTGAAATGTTTGTGTAATCTAGTGGTTATCAATCTGTATGGTTTAATATTCATGCAAAGGTATTGTGCCACCATAGCAAAACAAACGTTTTAGACTTTAGAACAACTGATTTTTCTTACATGGGCAGATACTTAAATAAATCTCTAAAAGGAATGGCACGGATTACAGGAGGACAATATTCTAAAGACAGACAGCTAGATTACGAGTTATGCACGCTATAGGGAAATTAAAGAACGCAACAAAAGTTGCGTTATTTAACCCTCTATAGCGCAGTCTTTACAAGTTTTCAAACAGCCGGCTTGTGCGTGCGATATAGTGGTTTTAAGCTCCATACCTCACACAATTCAAGCGCTGTTTTGACATGCTTGTACATGCTTTCCCCATAAACATCAATGGGGAGAAGGTGTCAGAAAAAAACCTTTGATGTCTATGGGGAAAAAAAAGTTACGTTTAAATCTAACACCCTAACATAAACCTCACGTCTAAACACCCCTAATCTACCACCCCCAACATCGCCGACACCTACATAATGTTATTAACCCCTAATCTGCCGTTCCCAATATCGCTGCCACCGAAATAAATCTATTAACCCATAATCTGTTGCTCCTGATATCGCTGCCACTATACTAAAGTTATTAACCCCTATTCCCCTGCACCCCAACATCGCCCACACTATAATAAATCTATTAACACCCATTCCGCTGCTCTTCGACATCGCCGCAACTAAATAAAGCTATTAACCCCTAAACCTCTGGCCTCCCACATAACTACCACTAAATAAATCTATTAACTCCTAAACCTAACCCTAAACCTAACCCTAAACCTAACCCTAAAGTAACCCTAACCGTAACCCTAATCCTAACACCCCCTAACTTTAACATAATTAAAAGAGCTAAATTAAAGTTACAATTATTAACTAACTACCTATTTAAAACTAACATACCTGTCAAATAAAACCTAAGCTGCCTTACACTAAAACCTAACATTACAAAATAAAAACCCTACCATTACAAAAAATAAAAAACACTAAAATTTCAAAAAATAAAAAAACCTACCATTAAAAAAAAATAACAAACGAAATTATCCAAAATAATACAAATTATTCCTATTATAATACCCTTTAAAAAATAAAAAAATAATAAAAAAATAGTCTAGTCTAAAATAAACTACCAAGGGCCCTTAATAGGGCCTTTTTGTGGGCCTTTAAAAGGGCCTTTTCTAGGGCATTGCCCTAAAGTTAACAGCTCTTTTGCTTCAAAACAAGCACCCCCTAACAGTATACAACCCCCCATCCCCCAAACCCACAAAATAAAAATAAAGTAAAACTTAATCTACCCATTGCCCTGAAAAGGGCATTTGTTATTGGCATTGCCCTTAAAATGGCATTTGGCTCTTTTTCCTGCTCTTAAAAGGGCATTTAGCTCTTTTATAAAATGCCAAAGCCCTAATCTAAAAATAAAAATCCACCCAAAAACGGAAAAAAAACATTACACAAAATAACAAAAAATTATCAAAAATAATAAAAATTATTCCTATTCTAATACCCATTTAAAAAAAAAAAAAAACACCCCAAAATAAAAAACCTAATCTAGAATAAACTACCAATAGCCCTTAAAAGATCCTTTTGTAGAGCATTGACCTAAGTTAAACAGATCTTTTACCTGAAAAAATAAAATCAAAGACCCACTAACATTATAAACCCCCACCCCCCCCAAACCCACAAAATAAAAAAAACTGTCTAAAAAAAACTAAGCTACCCATTGCCCTGAAAAGGGCATTTGTATGAACATTGCCCTTTTAAGGGCTATTGGTAGTTTATTCTAGATTAGGTTTTTTATTTTTAAGGGTATTAGAATAGGAATATTTTTTATTTTTTTAGATAATTTCGTATGTTATTTTTTGTAATAGTAGGCTTTTTTATTTTTTTTAAATGTTAGTGTTTTTTATTTTTTGTAAAGGTAGGTTTTTTATTTTTGTAATGTTAAGTTTTAGTTTAAGGCAGCTTAGGTTTCATTTCACAGGTAAGTTTGTATTTATTTTAACTAGGTAGTTGGAAAATAGTTAATAACTATTTACTAATTAGTCTACCTAGTTAAAATAAATACAAACTTACCTGTGAAATAAAAATAAAACCTAAGCTAGCTACAATATAACTATTGGTTATATTGTAGTTAGCTTAGAGTTTATTTCACAGGTAAGAATGTATTTAGTTATAAATAGGTATTATTTAGTTAATAATTGTAAGTTTAATTTAGCTCTATTTTAATTATCTTAAAGTTAGGGGGTGTTAGGGTTAGGGTTATGTTAAGGTTAGGTTTAGGGGTTACTAGTTTAAAATAGTTTATTGCAATGTGGGGAGCTTTTAGTTTAGGGGTTAATAGGTTTATTTAGTATATTTCATTGTGGGGAGCTTTCGGTTTAGGGGTTAATAGGTTTATTATAATGGCGGCGGAATTAGGGTTAATTACTTTAGTATAGTAGGGGAGATGTGGGTGGATGGCAGATTAGGGGTTAATAATATTTAAATAGTGTTTGAAATGCAGGAGGGCGGTGGTTTAGAGGTTAATAACTTTAGTATAGTGGTGTCGATGTTGGGGAGCGGCAGAATAGGGGTTAATCATTTTTTATAGTGGCAGCGTTGTCGGGAGCGGCAGATTAGGGGTCAATAAGTTTAATATAGTGTTTGTGATGCTGGATGGCCTCAGTTTAGTGGTTAATAGGTAATTTATGGGTGTTTAGTGTACTTTGTGACAGTTTAGTTATGAGTTTTATGTAACAGTTTTGTAGCGTAAAACTCATAATTACTGCTTTGAGATTGTGAAACGGATTGTGTCGGTATAGGCTGCAACGCAAGCTTTTTAACCTCACTGCAAAACTCGTAATGGCAGCGGTATGGAAGTCCCATGAAAAAAACACCATTTTGCATTACAGGCTAAAAGGAGTGTGGTATATCTATACTGACAAGACTTGTAATGGCTGCAGTTTTTTTCAGCGTTAAAACACAAATGCAAAACTTTTAATTTAGGTGTGTATTAGGCTTGTTTGTAAAAGTAAAAGAAAACCAATATGTTTTATAAAAGAAGTAACTAATGCAGTTAATATAAAAAAGACAGTCTATAAAAAACTCAAACTCACTGGCTCCAAAAAGGATAAGGAAAAATGTAGAACCCATTAAAAGATGACAAAGCAGTTAATCAGAAAGGCTAAAGCTGATGCAGAAGAGAAAATAGCACGATCTGTAAAAAACGGTGACAGAATCTTCTTTAGATATATCAGTGAAAAGAGAAAAACTAACGGAAGGATAGTAAGTCTCAAGAATGAGGATAGAGTAGTGGAAGAAGATAAACAAATAGCAAACTCTTTAAATGATTACTTTTGTTCAGTATTTACAACAGATGGTAAAGATAGTGAGATTCTATGAAGGGATATTACTGTAAATGATCATGTGAGTAGTAATTTTAGTCCTTTTACAGAAGAAGAGGTTTCAAGGGCTTTATCAAAAATAAAAGTAAATAAGTCTGTGGCTCCAAGAGTTCTAAGAGGACTTTTATCCGTAAAAGCTACTCCATTAGGGGATTTATTTAATCAGTCACTTCTAACAGGAGTTGTTCCAAAAGACTGGAAAATTGCCAATGTAGTCCCTCTTCATAAAAAGGGTAGTAGGGAAGTTTGTGCTAACTATAGGCCAGTCAGTTGGACCTCAATTGCAGGGAAATTAATGGAAACTCTTTAAAAGGAAAGACTTGTGTCTTTCCTTCCGACAAACAACTTAGAAAACAAAGGACAGAATGGTTTCACTGTTGGAAGATCATGTCAGACTAATCTAATTGATTTCTTTGACCATTAATAGACCAGGGAGGAGCCGTAGATATTGCATATATAGACTTTAGCAAAACATTTGACACCGTCCCACACAACAAACTTAATCACAAAATGTATTGCCTTGGAGTAGATGCTAAGATTGTTAAGTGGGTAGAATGCTGGCTTAAAAATAGACGACAGAGGGTTTCAATTAATGGAGTACATTCAAAAGATGCGTCAGTTACTAGTGGTATTCCCCAAGAGTTAGTTCTTGGGCCTGTTTTGTTTAACATGTTCATAATTGATATTGGAAGTGGGCTTAAGGGGAAGGTTTGCTTGTTTGCTGATGATACAAACATTTGTAACAGAGCTGATGTTCCAGGAGGGGCTGATCAAATGTGATACCAGGACTCTGATAAGAGTTGGGAATTAGGTTCAAGTTCCACTCAGTCTCACAAAATGGCGGAATTAATAAAATAATCCCTGTTCTGCTCATAGACTGAGGGCCCAAAAGGGAATAGCAGCAATGTGTTGCAGAGATTGCAAACTGTCTCTTTAAATATTGGTGCTTTGAGCTGTAACCACTCCAAATAGCAAAGTATTACAGTCACTCCCAGTGTAGCAAAGTTATCAACAGACAGGATAAAATAAATCAATCACACTCAATATTGCAGATTATTTGTATTCCAGTTAATATGGATATCAGGAACAATGGTGCAGTCTCTTTATATACAGATGAAGCAAGTTCAGGAATAATTACAGGAATGTCTAGAGAATGCAGGCAATATATAAATCAAGTCTTGCAAGGCAAAATGTGCAGGGTATTGGAGAACAAGTTTAAAGTAATCTCACCTCAGGAGTTCCAGTCCGTTTTGCAGCTACAGTGTGTTGAGAGACAGAGAGAGGTGCTGTGAAATCCGTTTCTGTGTAACAGCTTGCAGACTGAGTCAGGAAGTGTTGGAGAGCAGGAGGAGGTGCCAGTAAGGAAGGTAAGACTTACAATTCCAGCAGGGTATCCAGGAATATGCCTGTGAAAGGACAGGTAAAGTTTACCTTAACAGAAGCTCTTACTTCAGACTGCCAGGGCAGAGAGAGCTTAATGCTGCAGCAGTAGTTATTTCCAGGTTACAGCTGACAAGGAGAGAAGGTAAATAAAGTGGAGGCTTAGCTGAACTACTTAGACAGTAGTTAATGTGATCCAGGTATCAGAAGACAATACTAAGCAAAGAGAAGTTGGGGGAGGAGACTTTTATAGGGTTCAGATGCAGGATTTAAAGGGACATACATGACATCAAATAAACAGTGATATTAAAAAACTAGAGGACTGGTCAAATAAATGAAATGCTACCTCTATTTCTAGTCTATATACTTTTAGGGGTGATTCCCTAACATACCTACTATACCTAGAACGAGCCCGGGAGCCTACAAAAGTGCTGCCCCAGTAGATCCAATGCTGCGATAGAAATAACCATACAGCGGCGCAGATAACTGCTATCTTCTTCTAAGTCAAGTCTGAGATATTACTGCAAGCTCCGATAGCGCAACTCGTTACTTGGGACCTAGAGCTCATCCAGAGTACCGAAGGGGAATATCCTGCCATCAGGTACTATATACATATTAGTGGCTCAGTTACACTGAGAGGCATGAACCGCCATTTTGGATTGCATAAATGTATAGGTACAGGCAGCTGGGTTACTAAGCTGAGTAATTTATCTACTACTTTGGAATTATCTTTTATTCACACATTGGAGTTCCATAGTATAATGGAGATGACCCAATCAACATTAGAGGTAGCGCTATGTAAAATGCTTGATCAATACTTCATGAATCTCAATAAGTTACTTGCCAGCTGTTTCGGAGCTAACCTAAGCTCTACACCTACCAGTAAAAGTGAGACAATTCTCCTGTCGCCCCAAGAGACTCACTCAATTGACCAGAGAAGCAATCTGGACACTACATTAGATTTGAGTGACTCAAGAGATGTCAGAGAAGAGCCAGGCATCTTTGCACTCCCTTCAAGCAGTTCTTGAGTGACTCAAGAGATGTCAGAGAAGAGCCAGGCATCTTTGCACTCCCTTCAAGCAGTTCCACAGCACTCTGCCTATATGCTACAGAAGAGCAGCCAACAAAAGTAACTCCTCTCTCCCCTCTAAAAAGTAGAACTTTTATACAAAAGCTGGAGCTAGCCACGCATCTAGACTGGGGTGAAGTCAGAAATTGGCCATATCGTTGTCTAACATGCTTCTTATTATACACACATTCTGAGATGGGGGAACACCGGAGTCATAACAGTGGAACTGCACATGCAAAGATTATGCTTTGTTCCAAAACATTGGGACAATCTTGGGATCCGGGAGGGCCCCTATGTTATTGTCTAGCATGTTGGATTCCTGTAGCCCCACACTTATATATCTTATGAGACTCTTAATCGATATTTACTACCTTTCTTGGTTATGATAGTTATATTTATACTTAGATATGCAAGTTAGTTATTTATGCTGCTGGCTCTATATTATATGCATATATGGATGTACTATTTTCTACATATATGATGTGTAATGTGCACGTGGGTATTATTTTCCTATAGCGATATTCAGTTTTACAATATTTTTTAGATTCTGAAAGTCCAAAAAAAAGTACAGTCCTCTCATCTTTAAAATGTCCTTAAGTTAAACTATAAGAGATGGTAGGGATACAGTAGTATATATTAATATATATGACACTGTATATTAATCCTTCATGTTCTCACACGTAAAAGTGACTAGAAAGTAGTAGGAATAAGGTTTTCCTCTCATATACTCTACTCAGAATATAACTATATGTTCTTTCTATACTCATTTTAGACCTGGATTAGAGCTATTCACTACTTATTCACCTATAATAAACTGTATTGATAACACTTGCCTCTGTTAGTGAACATAAATCCATTTCTATACTGTTTCAATAGTGTATTCTAGCCCCCACCATGAAGGAAAACATTTAATTTTATAGTTGTGATTTTTTTTAGTGAACCCCCCTAAAATTAGTGTTGATTGATATTACGCTTTCAGAGGCCGAGACAGCTGGTTGTACAACTCTAAGCTTTAGATCTTAGCGGAGGTCTTATTCATTTTTACATCTATCTCCTTTTCAATGGATAAGAAATTGGGGTCTATTTATGAAGCAGCGGATGCTGCATCTGACCCACTCCACTTCAGTTCCATCTGAAGCGGAAGTTAAGAAGCAGTGGTCCTAAGACCGCTGCTCCTTAACTGATCCACCACCTCTGAGGTGACTGACAGCAATCCGCCCGATTGAATACAATCGGGCTGATTGACACCCCCTGCTAGCGGCCAGTTGACTGCGAATCTGCAGGGGGTGGTATTGCACCAGCAGTTCACCAGAACTGCTGGTGCAATGATAAATGCCGACAGCCTATGCTGTGGGCATTTATCAATGTGCGGCATACATGATCCACTATATCGGATCATGTCCGTCCGCACATTAATAAATGGACCCCTATATGAGACAAGAGAATCCTTAACCTGGGACAGAATGTGGGGTGTTGCTCTCCAGTGATACATATATATAGAAGAGTACTGGATTGAAGTTAGCAGTAACTTTAAGCCGCTTATCTATATAATAATACGATAGCAATCAATTTTAACTAATTATTGCAATACTGCTGCAAACAATATGCTCCACAATTCTAATCTATATCATATGCCCCTAGTTGTTATGTTGGTTGTTATATTATTTATCTCATATAGCTTTAAGCCCTTATAAGGCCAGTTAACTCAATACATGATAGTTAGTGTTTGTTATAGCAAACCCAAGAGTGAACTTCTTTGTTAATGGACCCCCACTAATTTGTTAATGCTTAATGGTATATTTTCTGAAGTTCTAGTTGGATTGTTTATTCTGTTAAAATATAGCAAATGTTAGTCTCAAATGTAGGGAATTCAATTTTCTTTTCTGTTCTGAGCTGATATGTAGGCTCTGTTTATTAATGTTAGCGCTTATCACTTTAGACTACATTGAATAGAGGTCTATCTTTTTGTAGGATTTCTAATGATTTTTAACAGTCCTGACTTTCCCTATTTATTTTTAATCCTAGAATGTTGCTTATCCAAATGGTACAATATGTATTTTCAGTCTACTTCCACTCATTATGACAGCTATATAGTCAGAGTAAAAAGTCTCCTTTACAACAAAGTCTTATACGATTTTTTGTCTCCATATGTATTTTCATGGGTTCCTGATGTGATTCCCTATAAATATATTTAACTCTTAGACTTTGAGGTCTAAAATCACTCACACTTAAGCTATTCTATATATCTTCCGTCTGGCTTCATATGCTTATATATCTTTAAAATAGAGTCAAAGTGCAGTGCACTAACCTATGCCGCCATATTTTACTAACTAATTGGTCTCCCCCCCATTCATATAGTTCTCTGGTACCTTAGATTTGGCAGAGAGTTATTTTGCGATGTATCTTGTAACCACCGCAGTTATCAATATTTTATTTCTTTAAACTCAACAATGTTTTCAGCTATATTCATGGATAACCTTTTCTTTTCTTATATCCTTAACTATATTATATCCAGTATTATCAACAACTTTGTTCTCTTCATATATTCAGTAATATTCCTACCTATTGAAGTTTGTGAACAGTTTCACTAGTTGATTTATTGGCCAATCAGATCAAAAAACAAAAAAAAACAAGAGGCTTCTTATAAGACCCAAGAGAGGTCTACTTTATTTCATGATAACCTTCATTACTAGTTTCATCCGATCTACGTATGAGGTACAAGAGTGGCCTCCTGAGCACATAGGAAGGTTTAGATTTATTTATTTTGGCAAGCTATTTTATTATTGCATGCTAACACTGTTTTCTGTTATTGAAATGTATTGTGATCTTACACTTGTTTGCCTTACATTAAACCTCAATTTAAAAAAAAAAAAATACCAAGAGCAAAATTATGCATATAGGATCCAATAACCCTAAGGCCAATTATAGTATCAATGGTACATTACTGACTATAACTAAAGAAGAAAGGGACTTGGGAATTATTATTTCAGATGATTTAAAATTTACACAATGCAGTAGTGCAGCCAGTAAGGCCAGTCGAATACTTGGTTGCATTGGGAGAGGTATTAGTAACAGAAATAGCAAGGTTCTTATGCCACTTTAAAGATCATTAGTTAGACCAAATCTGAAATACTGTGTACAGTTCTTCAGAAAGATATAAATAAATTAGAAGCTGCCCAAAAGAGGGCTATTAAAATGGTACATGGTCTAAAATATAAAACGTACAAAGAAAGACTCTATGATCTAAATATGTATAGTTTAGAGGATAGAAGGGAAAGAGGTGACGTGATAGAAACTTAAAATATATGAAGGGACTTAATAAAGTAGAAGCTGAAAGCATTTTCTACAAAAAATAAATGCCAAGACAAGGGGTCACATTCTAAATTTAGAGGGTAGCAGATTCAGGAGAAATTTGAGGAAGCATTTTTTTACAGAAAGGGTGGTGGATTCATGGAATAAACTTCCATTTGAGGTGGTAAACACAAAGACTGTAAAGGAATTAAAAAATGCATGGGACATGCATAAGGCTATCCTAAGGAAAAAGTAACATGTAATATGGGTTGACTTGATGGGCCTTTTTGGGTCTTATCTACCGTCAAATTCTATGTTTCTATGATAACTGCATGTTTTGTGTTGAGAAATGGTACATTGTTGTTTGAAATGCATATTATCTGGTCAACGTCTTTTTTCCTGCGACCCTAAGCACTTACAGCATCACTTATACGATGCCAGATACTTGTTTGCAATGATGGGAAGTTTCCTTCACACGACAACCGAATAAGTACTCATAAGAGTCCAGGACCATATTAACAATAACCAGGTTCTGCTGGTGTGAGAGGTGTGGATTCTTGGATTTGGTTGTATGCGAATCTGGTCCTGAACTGGCCATATTTATTTTTGGAATAAGAAATATATAAGGATGTCAAACCTCCAGAATAGTAAATTTTCTGACTCAATTACATAAAGTTTCCTTTATATAGTGCTAAATTAACTTCCCACGACAAATGTGATGTCTCTGACACCTGCAGTCATGTGGGACAAAACTGACTGACAAGTTCTAATAACATAATAGTACATTCGCTAGTAGCGAAGCGTCAGATGTATCAATCATTCGCCTTTGCTTGTTGCAGATTAGACACAACAATTGTTTAGCTATTTTTTATTACATATGGCTAGCGGGCATCATCTTGCTAACTGCGAGTTCTAGCGAGTAGATAAGACATGCTGTCAGCGAGCAAAGTGACGCTTTAGTACATGGAGCCCTATGTCTTTATATCCTTTGCTGTTTATATACAATCTGAGAAATTTTAATAAAGGTTTGTTTTTTTTAAAAAAGAGCTAGTATTGATCTTGTTAGACACAACTGCAAAGAGATTGCAGATTTGAGCCATATCTAGGTTACCTTGCCAGAGGATTCAGGTACTGGAAATTCTTTATTGGATCATTCACGTTAAACATAGTGATGTCGCAAATTGTTCGCCGGCGAATAGTTCCTGGCGAACATAGCTTGTTCGCGTTCGCCCCGGCAGGCGAACATATGC